>NW_027615362.1:0-46745 GCF_965212315.1 Lampetra planeri | reverse complement strand
GATGGGGGCTGGGGTGGTGATGGGGGCTGGGGTGGTGATGGGGGGCTGGGGTGGTGATGGGGGCTGGGGTGGTGATGGGGGCTGGGGTGGTGATGGGGGCTGGGTGTGCTGGGGTGGTGATGGGGGCTGGGGTGGTGATGGGGGCTGGGGTGGTGATGGGGGCTGGGGTGGTGATGGGGGCTGGGGTGGTGATGGGGGCTGGTGGTGGTGATGGGGGCTGGGTGGTGGTGATGGGGGCTGGGGTGGTGATGGGGCTGGGTGGTGGATGGGGGCTGGGGTGGTGATGGGGGCTGGGGTGGTGATGGGGGCTGGGGTGGTGATGGGGGCTGGGGTGGTGATGGGGGCTGGGGTGGTGATGGGGGCTGGGGTGGTGATGGGGGCTGGGGTGGTGATGGGGGCTGGGGTGGTGATGGGGGCTGGGGTGGTGATGGGGGCTGGGGTGGTGATGGGGGCTGGGGTGGTGATGGGGGGCTGGGGTGGTGATGGGGGCTGGGGTGGTGATGGGGGCGGTGGTGATGGGGGCTGGGGTGGTGATGGGGGCTGGGTGGTGATGGGGGCTGGGGTGGTGATGGGGGCTGGGGTGGTGATGGGGGCTGGGGGTGATGGGCGGGTGGTGATGGGGGCTGGGTGGTGATGGGGCTGGGGTGGTGATGGGGGCTGGGGTGGTGATGGGGGCTGGGGTGGTGATGGGGGCTGGGGTGGTGATGGGGCTGGGGTGGTGATGGGGGCTGGGGTGGTGATGGGGGCTGGGGTGGTGATGGGGGCTGGGGTGGTGATGGGGGCTGGGGTGGTGATGGGGGCTGGGGTGGTGATGGGGGCTGGGGTGGTGATGGGGGCTGGGGTGGTGATGGGGGCTGGGGTGGTGATGGGGGCTGGGGTGGTGAGGGGGGCTGGGGTGGTGATGGGGGCTGGGGTGGTGATGGGGGCTGGGGTGGTGATGGGGGCTGGGGGTGGGTGATGGGGGGCTGGGGTGGTGATGGGGGGCTGGGGTGGTGATGGGGGCTGGGGTGGTGATGGGGGCTGGGGTGGTGATGGGGGCTGGGGTGGTGATGGGGGCTGGGGTGGTGATGGGGGGCTGGGGTGGTGATGGGGGGCTGGGGTGGTGATGGGGGCTGGGGTGGTGATGGGGGCTGGGGTGTGGGTGGGTGGTGATGGGGGCTGGGGTGGTGATGGGGCTGGCGGTGGTGATGGGGGCTGGGGTGGTGATGGGGGCTGGGGTGGTGATGGGGGCTGGGGTGGTGATGGGGGCTGGGTGGGGTGGTGATGGGGGCTGGGGTGGTGATGGGGGCTGGGGTGGTGATGGGGGCTGGGGTGGTGATGGGGGCTGGGGTGGTGATGGGGGCTGGGGTGGTGATGGGGGCTGGGGTGGTGATGGGGGCTGGGGGTGGTGATGGGGGCTGGGCTGGGGTGGTGATGGGGGCTGGGTGGTGATGGGGGCTGGGGTGGTGATGGGGGCTGGGTGGTGGTGATGGGGGCTGGGGTGGTGATGGGGGGCTGGGGTGGTGATGGGGGGCTGGGGTGGTGATGGGGGCTGGGGTGGTGATGGGGGCTGGGGTGGTGATGGGGGCTGGGGTGGTGATGGGGGCTGGGGTGGTGATGGGGGGCTGGGGTGGTGATGGGGGCTGGGGGTGGTGATGGGGGCTGGGGTGGTGATGGGGGCTGGGGTGGTGATGGGGGCTGGGTGGTGGTGATGGGGGCTGGGGGTGGTGATGGGGGCTGGGGTGGTGATGGGGGCTGGGGTGGTGATGGGGGCTGGGGTGGTGATGGGGGCTGGGTGGTGATGGGGCTGGGGTGGTGATGGGGGCTGGGGTGGTGATGGGGGCTGGGGTGGTGATGGGGGCTGGGGTGGTGATGGGGGCTGGGGTGGTGATGGGGGCTGGGTGGTGGTGATGGGGGCTGGGGGTGGTGATGGGGGCTGGGGTGGTGATGGGGGCTGGGGTGGTGATGGGGGCTGGGGTGGTGATGGGGGCTGGGGTGGTGATGGGGGCTGGGGTGGTGATGGGGGCTGGGGTGGTGAGATGGGGGCTGGGGGTGGTGATGGGGGCTGGGGTGGTGATGGGGGCTGGGGTGGTGATGGGGGCTGGGGGTGGTGATGGGGCTGGGGTGGTGATGGGGGCTGGGGTGGTGATGGGGGCTGGGGTGGTGATGGGGGCTGGGGGTGGTGATGGGGGCTGGGGTGGTGATGGGGGCTGGGGTGGTGATGGGGGCTGGGGTGGTGATGGGGGCTGGGGTGGTGATGGGGGCTGGGGTGGTGATGGGGGCTGGGGTGGTGATGGGGGCTGGGGTGGTGATGGGGGGCTGGGGTGGTGATGGGGGGCTGGGGTGGTGATGGGGGCTGGGGTGGTGATGGGGGCTGGGGTGGTGATGGGGCTGGGGTGGTGATGGGGGCTGGGGTGGTGAGGGGCTGGGGTGGTGATGGGGGCTGGGGTGGTGATGGGGGCTGGGGTGGTGATGGGGGCTGGGGTGGTGATGGGGGCTGGGGTGGTGAGGGGGCTGGGGTGGTGATGGGGGCTGGGGGTGGTGATGGGGGCTGGGGTGGTGATGGGGGCTGGGGTGGTGATGGGGGCTGGGGTGGTGATGGGGGCTGGGGTGGTGATGGGGGCTGGGGTGGTGATGGGGCTGGGGTGGTGATGGGGGCTGGGGTGGTGATGGGGGCTGGGGTGGTGATGGGGGCTGGGGTGGTGATGGGGGCTGGGGGTGGTGATGGGGGCTGGGGGTGGTGATGGGGGTGGGGTGGTGATGGGGCTGGGGTGGTGATGGGGGCTGGGGTGGTGATGGGGGCTGGGGTGGTGATGGGGGCTGGGGTGGTGATGGGGCTGGGGTGGTGATGGGGGCTGGGGTGGTGATGGGGGCTGGGGTGGTGATGGGGGCTGGGGTGGTGATGGGGGCTGGGGTGGTGATGGGGGCTGGGGTTGGTGATGGGGGCTGGGTGGTGATGGGGGCTGGGGGTGGTGATGGGGGCTGGGGTGGGTGATGGGGGCTGGGGTGGTGATGGGGGCTGGGGTGGTGATGGGGCTGGGTGGTGATGGGGCTGGGGTGGTTGATGGGGGCTGGGGTGGTGATGGGGGCTGGGGTGGTGATGGGGGCTGGGGTGGTGATGGGGGCTGGGTGGAGTGGGCTGGTGATGGGGGCTGGGGTGGTGATGGGGGCTGGGGTGGTGATGGGGGCTGGGGTGGTGATGGGGGCTGGGTGGTGGTGATGGGGGCTGGGGTGGTGATGGGGGCTGGGGTGGTGATGGGGGCTGGGGTGGTGATGGGGGCTGGGGTGGTGATGGGGGCTGGGTGGTGGTGATGGGGGCTGGGGTGGTGATGGGGGCTGGGGTGGTGATGGGGGGCTGGGGTGGTGATGGGGGCTGGGTGGTGGTGATGGGGGCTGGGGTGGTGATGGGGGCTGGGGTGGTGATGGGGGCTGGGGTGGTGATGGGGGCTGGGGTGGTGATGGGGGGCTGGGGTGGTGATGGGGGCTGGGTGGTGATGGGGCTGGGGTGGTGATGGGGGCTGGGGTGGTGATGGGGGCTGGGGTGGTGTGTGGGGGCTGGGGGTGGTGATGGGGGCTGGGGTGGTGATGGGGGCTGGGGTGGTGATGGGGGCTGGGGTGGTGATGGGGGCTGGGGTGGTGATGGGGGCTGGGGTGGTGATGGGGGCTGGGGTGGTGATGGGGGCTGGGGTGGTGATGGGGGCTGGAGTGGTGATGGGGCTGGGGCTGGGGTGGTGATGGGGGCTGGGGTGGTGATGGGGCTGGGGTGGTGATGGGGGCTGGGGTGGTGATGGGGGCTGGGGTGGTGATGGGGGCTGGGGTGGTGATGGGGGCTGGGTGGTGATGGGGGCTGGGGTGGTGATGGGGGCTGGGGTGGTGATGGGGGCTGGGGTGGTGATGGGGGCTGGGGTGGTGATGGGGGCTGGGGTGGTGATGGGGGCTGGGGTGTGGTGATGGGGGCTGGGGTGGTGATGGGGGCTGGGGTGGTGATGGGGGCTGGGGTGGTGATGGATGGGGGCTGGGGTGGTGATGGGGGCTGGGGTGGTGATGGGGGCTGGGGTGGTGATGGGGTGGCTGGGGTGGTGATGGGGGCTGGGGTGGTGATGGGGCTGGGGTGGTGATGGGGGCTGGGGTGGTGATGGGGGCTGGGGTGGTGATGGGGGCTGGGGTGGTGATGGGGGCTGGGTGGTGATGGGGCTGGGGTGGTGATGGGGGCTGGGGGTGGTGATGGGGGCTGGGGTGGTGATGGGGGCTGGGGTGGTGATGGGGGCTGGGGTGGTGATGGGGGCTGGGGTGGTGATGGGGGCTGGGGGTGGTGATGGGGCTGGGTGGGAGCTGGGGCTGGGGTGGTGATGGGGGCTGGGGTGGTGATGGGGGCTGGGGTGGTGATGGGGGCTGGGGTGGTGATGGGGGCTGGGGTGGTGATGGGGGCTGGGTGGTGATGGGGGCTGGGGTGGGTGATGGGGGCTGGGAGGTGGTGATGGGGGCTGGGGTGGTGATGGGGGCTGGGTGGTGATGGGGGCTGGGCGTGGTGATGGGGGCTGGGGTGGTGATGGGGGGCTGGGGTGGTGATGGGGGGCTGGGGTGGTGATGGGCGGTGGGGTGGTGATGGGGGCTGGGGTGGTGATGGGGGCTGGGGGTGGTGATGGGGGGCTGGGGTGGTGATGGGGGCTGGGGTCGGTGATGGGGGCTGGGGTGGTGATGGGGGCTGGGTGTGATGGGGGCTGGGGTGGTGATGGGGCTGGGTGGTGATGGGGGCCTGGGGTGGTGATGGGGGCTGGGGTGGTGATGGGGAGGCTGGGGTGGTGAGTGGGGGCTGGGGTGGTGATGGGGGCTGGGGTGTGATGGGGGCTGGGGTGGTGATGGGGCTGGGGTGGTGATGGCGGGCTGGGGTGGTGATGGGGGCTGGGGTGGTGATGGGGGCTGGGCGGTGGTGATGGGGGCTGGGGTGGTGATGGGGGCTGGGGTGGTGATGGGGGCTGGGGTGGTGATGGGGGCTGGGGTGGTGATGGGGGCTGGAGGGTGGTGGTGATGGGGGCTGGGGTGGTGATGGGGGGCTGGGGGTGGTGATGGGGGCTGGGGTGGTGATGGGGGCTGGGGTGGTGATGGGGGCTGGGGGTGGTGATGGGGGCTGGGGTGGTGATGGGGGCTGGGGTGGTGATGGGGCTGGGGTGGTGATGGGGGGCTGGGGTGTGGTGATGGGGGCTGGGTGGTGATGGGGGCTGGGGTGGTGATGGGGGCTGGGGTGGTGATGGGGGCTGGGGTGGTGATGGGGGCTGGGGTGGTGATGTGGGGCTGGGGTGGTGATGGGGGCTGGGGTGGTGATGGGGGCTGGGGGTGGTGATGGGGGCTGGGGTGGTGATGGGGGCTGGGGTGGTGATGGGGGCTGGGGTGGTGATGGGGGCTGGGGTGGTGATGGGGGCTGGGGTGGTGATGGGGGCTGGGGTGGTGATGGGGGCTGGGGTGGTGATGGGGGCTGGGGTGGTGATGGGGGCTGGGGTGGTGATGGGGGCTGGGGTGGTGATGGGGGCTGGGGGTGGTGATGGGGGCTGGGGTGGTGGATGAGGGGCTGGGGTGGTGATGGGGGCTGGGGATGGTGATGGGGGCTGGGGTGGTGATGGGGGCTGGGGTGGTGATGGGGCTGCGGGTGGTGATGGGGGCTGGGGTGGTGATGGGGGCTGGGGTGGTGATGGGGGCTGGGTGGTGATGGGGGCTGGGTGGTGATGGGGGCTGGGGTGGTGATGGGGGCTGGGGGTGGTGATGGGGGCTGGGGTGGTGATGGGAGGGCTGGGGTTGGGTGATGGGGGCTGGGGTGGTGATGGGGGGCTGGGGTGGTGATGGGGGCTGGTGGTGTGATGGGGGGCTGGGGTGGTGATGGGGGCTGGGGTGGTGATGGGGGCTGGGTGGTGATGGGGGCTGGGGTGGTGATGGGGCTGGGGGTGGTGATGGGGGGCTGGGGTGGTGATGGGGGCTGGGGTGGTGATGGGGGCTGGGGTGGTGATGGGGGGCTGGGGTGGTGATGGGGGCTGGGTGGTGGTGATGGGGGCTGGGGTGGTGATGGGGGCTGGGGTGGTGATGGGGCTGGGGTGGTGATGGGGGCTGGGGTGGTGATGGGGGCTGGGGTGGTGATGGGGGCTGGGGTGGTGATGGGGGCTGGGTGGTGGTGGTGGGGCTGGGTGGTGAATGGGGGCTGGGGTGGTGATGGGGGCTGGGGTGGTGATGGGGGCTGGGGTGGTGATGGGGGCTGGGGTGGTGATGGGGGCTGGGGTGGTGATGGGGGCTGGGGTGGTGATGGGGCTGGGGTGTGATGGGGGCTGGGGTGGTGATGGGGGCTGGGGTGGTGATGGGGGCTGGGGTGGTGATGGGGGCTGGGGTGGTGATGGGGGCTGGGGTGGTGATGGGGGCTGGGGTGGTGATGGGGGCTGGTGGTGGTGATGGGGGCTGGGGTGGTGATGGGGCTGGGGTGGTGATGGGGGCTGGGGTGGTGGAGGGGCTGGGGTGGTGCTGGTGGTTGGGGCTGGGGGTGGGGTGGTAGGGGCTGGGTGGAGGTTGGGGCTGGGGTGGTGGTAGGGGCTGGGGTGGTGGTAGGGGCTGTGGGTGGTGGTAGGGGCTGTGGTGGGTGGTAGGGGCTGTGGTGGTGGTAGGGGCTGGGGTGGTGGTAGGGGCTGTGGTGGTGGTAGGGGTTGTGGTGGTGGTATGGGCGTTGTGGTGGTGGTAGGGGTTGTGGTGGTGGTAGGGGCTAGGGGTGTGGTAGGTGGTGGTGGTAGGTGCGTGGTGGTAGGGTAGGGGTTGTGGTGGTGGATAGGGGTTGTGGTGGTGTAGGGGTTGTGGTGGTGATAGGGGTTGTGGTGGTGATAGGGGTTGTGGTGGTGATAGGGGTTGTGGTGGTGATAGGGGTTTGTGGTGGTGGATAGGGGTTGTGGTGGTGATAGGGGTTGTGGTGGTGATAGGGGTTGGGGTGGTGATAGGGGTTGTGGTGGTGGTGATAGGGGTTGGGGTGGTGGTGGTGTGTGTGTAGGGGTTGGTGGTGGTGGATAGGGGTTGGGGTGGTGGTAGGGTTGGGGTGGTGGTAGGGGTTGGGGTGGTGGTAGGGTTGTGGTGGTGGTAGGGGTTGTGGTGGTGTAGGGGTTGTGGTGGTGGTAGGGGTTGTGGTGGTGGTAGGGGTTGTGGTGGGTGGTGTGTGTAGGGGTTGTGGTGGTGGTAGGGGTTGGGGTGGTGATATGGGTTGGGGTGGTGATAGGGGCTGGCGGTGGTGATAGGGGCTGGGGTGGTGATAGGGGCTGGGGTGGTGATAGGGGCTGGGTGGTGATAGGGGCTGGGGTGGTGATAGGGGCTGGGGTGGTGATAGGGGCTGGGGTGGTGATAGGGGCTGGGGTGGTGATAGGGGCTGGGGTGCTGTGGTGATAGGGGCTGGGGTGGTGATAGGGGCTGGGGTGGTGATAGGGGCTGGGAGGGTGGTGATAGGGGCTGGGGTGGTGATAGGGGCTGGGGTGGTGATAGGGGCTGGGGTGGTGATAGGGGCTGGGGTGGTGATAGGGGCTGGGGTGGTGATAGGGGCTGGGGTGGTGATAGGGGCTGGGGGTGGTGATAGGGGCTGGGGTGGTGATAGGGGCTGGGGTGGTGATAGGGGCTGGGGTGGTGATAGGGGGCTGGGGTGGTGATAGGGGCTGGGGTGGTGATAGGGGCTGGGGTGGTGATAGGGGCTGGGGTGGTGATAGGGGCTGGGGTGGTGATAGGGGCTGGGGTGGTGATAGGGCTGGGGTGGTGATAGGGGCTGGGGGTGGTGATAGGGGCTGGGGTGGTGATAGGGGCTGGGGTGGTGATAGGGGCTGGCTGGGTTGGTGATAGGGGCTGGGGTGGTGATAGGGGCTGGGGTGGTGATAGGGGCTGGGTGGTGATAGGGGCTGGGGTGGTGATAGGGGCTGGGGTGGTGATAGGGGCTGGGGTGGTGATAGGGGCTGGGGTGGTGATAGGGGCTGGGGTGGTGATAGGGGCTGGGGTGGTGATAGGGGCTGGGTGGTGATAGGGGCTGGGTGGTGATAGGGGCTGGGGGTGGTGATAGGGGCTGGGGTGGTGATAGGGGCTGGGGTGGTGATAGGGCTGGGGTGGTGATAGGGGCTGGGGTGGTGATAGGGGCTGGGGTGGTGATAGGGGCTGGGGTGGTGATAGGGGCTGGGGTGGTGATAGGGGCTGGGGTGGTGATAGGGGCTGGGGTGGTGATAGGGGCTGGGGTGGTGATAGGGGCTGGGGTGGTGATAGGGGCTGGGGTGGTGATAGGGGCTGGGGTGGTGATAGGGGCTGGGGTGGTGATAGGGGCTGGGGTGGTGATAGGGGCTGGGGTGGTGATAGGGGCTGGGGTGGTGATAGGGGCTGGGGTGGTGATAGGGGCTGGGGTGGGTAGGGCTGTGGTGATAGGGGCTGGGGTGGTGATAGGGGCTGGGGTGGTGATAGGGGCTGGGGTGGTGATAGGGGCTGGGGTGGTGATAGGGGCTGGGGTGGTGATAGGGGCTGGGGTGGTGATAGGGGCTGGGGTGGTGATAGGGCTGGGGTGGTGATAGGGGCTGGGGTGGTGATAGGGGGCTGGGGGTGGTGATAGGGGCTGGGGGTGGTGATAGGGGCTGGGGTGGTGATAGGGGGCTGGGGGGTGGTGATAGGGGCTGGGGTGGTGATAGGGGCTGTGGTGGTGATAGGGGCTGGGGTGGTGATAGGGGCTGGGGTGGTGATAGGGCTGGTGGTGTGATAGGGGCTGGGGTGGTGATAGGGGCTGGGGTGGTGATAGGGGGCTGGGGTGGTGATAGGGGCTGGGGTGGTGATAGGGGCTGGGGGTGGTGATAGGGGCTGGGGTGGTGATAGGGGCTGGGGTGGTGATAGGGGCTGGGGTGGTGATAGGGGCTGGGGTGGTGATAGGGGCTGTGTGTACACGTGAGTTGACGTCTCCCCCCTCCCCCCTCCCCCCCGCCTCTCCCTGAAGCTGAATACATCACCACGTGGGAGGGGGGCCCTGAAGCCGTGCGACGAGTCTATGGCTCTCTGCCGTGCGACGAGTCTATGGCTCTCTGCCGTGCGACGAGTCTATGGCTCTCTGCCGTGCGACGAGTCTATGGCTCTCTGCCGTGCGACGAGTCTATGGCTCTCTGCCGTGCGACGAGTCTATGGCTCTCTGCCGTGCGACGAGTCTATGGCTCTCTGCCGTGCGACGAGTCTATGGCTCTCTGCCGTGCGACGAGTCCTATGGCTCTCTGCCGTGCGACGAGTCTATGGCTCTCTGCCGTGCGACGAGTCTATGGCTCTTCTGCCGTGCGACGAGTCTATGGCTCTCTGCCGTGCGACGAGTCTATGGCTCTCTGCCGTGCGACGAGTCTATGGCTCTCTGCCGTGCGACGAGTCTATGGCTCTCTGCCGTGCGACGAGTCTATGGCTCTCTGCCGTGCGACGGTTCTGACCCTGAGGCTGGCGTCATCCGTCACCTCTGCTGGTGCCGGCGAAGATCTGGAAGCGCGGGCGCTTGAGCGGAGGACGAGGAGCAGCAGGAGGAAGATGAGGAGGGGAGGGGTGTAGGTGGTGACAACGGCTCCGATGCCGCGCTGGTGGACGCTCTTCGCTCGCTCTCCGGCAGCCAATCAGGAGATGCCGCCACGAGGGGGGGGGGGGGGGCGGTGGCAGCCGTGGGAACTTCCACCCGAGCGTGACGCTCATCACGCTCAACAGCGAGGGTGAGGCGCTTGGGTCGAGCGGCAATATCTTTTCATCGGTTGAGTAACGCTGTGTGGAAGCTAACTGGTCTGTCGCTCCGCCCGAAGCGTCAGGTCTTCTCGGCCAGTCATTCCCTCCCTTCTCGATGCTTGTCGTCGTCAGGTTGGAATCGGACGTAAAAAAAAGGAAGCGGAAGAAGTCGCTGCCCGCCCTTCTGCGAAAACGGAAAAAAGACAAAAAACGCCGTAAGGAGCGCCCCTTACGGTGGCACAAGTGGAGACGCAGACCAGGTGGGTGTGCCTCGATGACACAAAGCCCACAACACCTCGCTGCTGATCTCGTCAAGGAGCATAAACTATCACGCGAACTCCGCTCATTCTCGCTGCAGCGGCGGCTTTTGGCTAACCACCGAACAAAGGAGTTACTGCATCGTGCGCTTTCAAATGCGCTTCTGATGTTGAAGGTAGCAGAGGGCACTGCAGCAAAGTACATTGTGTATTTCAACAACTTGCAATGACGGGCATTGAGAAGCACAGTTGACCAACACCCACGCTCACAGACCCGCGGACTCACCACCACCACACAGAGACCCGCAGACTCGCCACCACCACCGACCCACACGCACCACCACCACACAAAGAAGCAAGGTTAAACCACCCCCATAACAGACACTGCGTGGGAAACACTCTATCCAGCCGAGGATGACCATGACGTACGCCACTTTTATGAGCGGTCGTCACATGTGGCCTCTGAAAAATAGCTCGTAGCTCCCAGGTGGCTTTACCTGGTACATAACAGTTTTAACAAGATGGCCGTCGCATCCGGCGCAGCCAATGACATCGCCTGTTGCAATCCTTGCTCTGTGGCCGCGCAAGTCAGTGGGGAGGGGGGTGTGGACGTCATCGCTCACCCCCCATGCACAAATCATTTTCTTTTTAACTCCTCTATACCCGGTCGATATCCCTGTACCGGTATTAGTATTATTCCTACCAGCCCACCCCGCAGGGTCCTGTTATTAGAGATCTGTGACAAAGAGCTTCACAGGTCATCGGATTTCCCCAGGATAAAGATTCTGACTGCTGCTCGTCTTGAACTTTTGTCCGCCTCGGAGACTTCCTTCCCAACCTCACTTCACTCTCCCCCTAATCCTGCTACCCCGTGCCTGCTGCCCTTCAAACACAGATCCTGAAGCAGTAGATTCGTGCTGGATACAGTCACACTTGCAAATGTGATTTGTAACGTTGACTATTACCTGCTCGTCGATTGTTCAATGTCAATGTGCCATTGTATTGAGGGCTACTGCTGTGTGGCGCTGTCTTGGTGTGGTCTGTAACTGCATTGTGCTTTCTGCTGCCTAATGTTGACAAGTCAGACTTCGATAACTCATTAATAAATACATTAATTATATTGTACCACTTGCTTACCCTGTTTCTCTATGTCGCACTCCTGTCGTGTTTGTGTTTTGTTTGTTGTTGTAACTTGCCGACACGCCCCCACTGGGCATCAAGGAAAAAGAGCTTCATAGCTTATCAGATTCCTTCCCCAGTTATAAATAAATATTCTGACTCTTGTGGAATTGACTCGACTCCCGGTCCCATCCTGTGCCACAAACACAAAGCTTCAGAGCGCTCAATACGGCGTTTGAGGTTTGTGCTTCCATCGCATTGTATGGAAATGCAGCCGTTACCAT
This sequence comes from Lampetra planeri, assembly GCF_965212315.1. NCBI lineage: Eukaryota > Metazoa > Chordata > Hyperoartia > Petromyzontiformes > Petromyzontidae > Lampetra > Lampetra planeri. The sequence continues at coordinate 35,386 of NW_027615362.1, read as the reverse complement.
CATTCACGCCACGTCCGTGCTCAATTATCGTTTCTAACTGAGGTTTAACTTGGACTCTAAGCAAATTAACATAATTCAAACGTAACTTGTCTGTTTGTACTAATCACGTTTACGAAAATGTAAAACGACCATAGACTCTTCCACAATACAGGTCGTTGTCCGAGGTTAGATCGCATATTTACGTGATCTAACCCCTTAGATATTTATATAATTATATATGTTTACGCGATATAACCCAAAAAAACTATTATGGATGATATTGGTCGCGAAAGCCTACATGTTAAACTGATACTCTTCAATCTTGATTCCTTTTATCCGTGCAGATAATGGCACTTTATTGCATTTTTACATTTTCGTTCTTTGGAATTGTTGCATTTTTGCGTTTTTATTCTGAGGTTAATTGTGTATTATCTGAATTTGTGATCCAAGCCTTCCTTGAAAAATATTAAAAAAAACACGTGAAGCGTATTGGGCTCATCATCGTTCTCATCAGTTCAACACGTAGGCTTTCGCGACCAATATTCATAATCAACGTTTTTGGGTTAGATCGCGTTATTTATAAATGTGTCGTAACCCTCCACCACCCGACACAGCCAATCAGTAAATAAAAGTCACGTTGACAAAAGACAAATAGTTCACTGCTTTCGCCCACCGGTGTGTTGAAGCGTGAAACCACAACATTTACAATTTTTGAGTACGACGTTTCGCTGGTAATTGCATCCAGCATCATCGGGCAATTCGCCAGAATGGTGAGGCTCTGCTCCATCTCCCGTTCTTATATAGAGCAGCAGAGCAGGGTGACGTCATCATTAACTCATCAGGCGCAACGATTTGAGGGGGGGGGGAGTTATACTGGTAGGAACAAAGTGGACCAGCCACCAATAGATTATTTCGTCCGTCCGACCGTGTAGCAACATCGCCCCCTACTGCAAACACTTGGCCTGACCCTACAAAAACCGTTAGACTGAGGCTTTCCTGCCTAAACAAGTGTAACATTCCCTTATAATTCCCTGAGATAGCTTTTAATTAAAACTTTGAAATTAAATAAAAAACTCAGCGCCCTAAAGCCTACAGCTAGGCCTCAAGCCTCGAACAACGCCTCAAACTCTCCCTTCGTATCGTTCCCCTGCGTGTGTGCAAGGGAGTTATGTTTATCAATGTTACATTCCCTGATGCTTTTAAATAGAAACATTTACATTTAAAGCTTTTACATGAATTATAAAAACAGGTAAATTTAAAATTAACTCACAGCGGCCTAACGCCTACAGCTAGGCCTAAAGCCTAGAACTAGGCCTCACACTCTCCCTTCGTATCGTCCGATTCGGTGTAGCAGCATCGCCCCCTACTGCAAACACTTGGCAGGACCCTACAAAAACCTTTACACTCAGTGGGGCTTTCCTGGCTAAACAAGTGTAATAATACATGATGTTTATATTCTTTGGTTATTCGTTCCTACCAGCCCACCCCGCAGGGACCTGTTAGTAATGATATACTAGATTAGTAATATGGCAGTTGTTACAATGCGAGTTGTAGATTAGTAATTAGTTGGAATGTGTTTTATTGCGATTATGCTACGTTATTAATCAGTTAGTGTTTGTTTCCCCTATAAAGGAATTGTAATGTATCTTATTTAATAATACGCTTCCAGGCCGCACTAGGCCTGTAGCTGTCCGAGCGATTAAAGTTATTTCTGTTTCTCTCAATTTCAATGGATTCTCTAATTAGTCTTTGCCAGTAGTAACTGGTATAGCAGAATGTATAATAATAAAGAGTATAAAATTGTAATGTTTAATACAATGTACAAGGCAATATATAGTATCGTAATTGTATAGTAAATATACAGCAGTGTGACATACAGTAGGGTTGATAGAATAGGTTACGATTTGTGAGAATACAATGGGACACTCCCACCAACACCCCCCACCATCACCCCACCACCCCCCACAACCCACTCACTCCCTACCCACCCCCCACCCACTCCATTCACCCCACTCACTCCCTACCCACACACCCTCCCACCCACCCACCACCCCCACTCACTCACTACCCACCCACCACCCCCCCCCCCCAACACACTCCACCCACCCCCCTCCCCCCCCTACCGACCACCGCACCACCACCACCACCACCACCCACCCACCCCACCACCACCACCCACCCACCCACCCCACCACCACCACAACTCACAGCGGATGCCATAGACAATGAGCGGGTCCATCTGCTTCTTGCCGTGGTGCCCGTGACCCGACAGGTTACTGGCGGCCTGCACCTCGAGATGGAGGAGGTGGTCCAGGAGGGTGAGCGCCATCTTCTCGGGCGTGCGGCAAGCGGCGGTCACGTGCAGCAGGTCCCCCGGGGCGATGGGGCAGCGCACGCGAAGATCCACGTTCCACTCGTCGCCCAGCCAAGTGCCGTTCGGGAAATCCTCTGCGGGGTTTTGTCGGTGGGTGGGTGGATGGAGGAGAGGGGTGGTGAGTGGGTGGGTGGGCGAGTAGGTGAGTGGTTGAGTGAGTGAGTGGATGAGTGGGTGGGTGAGTGTCACTCAGCGGGCGAGCGAGTGACCGGCTGTGTGACCGATCCGTCGACCCAAGCGCCTCACCCTCGCTGTTGAGCGTGATGAGCGTCACGCTCGGGTGGAAGTTCCCACGGCTGACACCGCCCCCCCCGCACAACTCCCTGGCTGCCCCCCCCCGTGGCGGTGTCTCCTGATTGGCTGCCGGAGGGCGAGCGATGAGCGTCTACCAGCGCGGCATCGGAGCCGCTGTCACCACCTCATCCTCCCGCTCCTCGTCCTGTGCGTACACACACACATGCACACGTCCCGGCAAAGGAAACCCGGCAAAGGTCACCAGTAAAGTTGCCTGAAGGCGCACCGGCTCCGCCTCCGCCATCGCGGCCACGGCCGCCGCCACCGGCTCCGGCACCTTCACCAAGACCGGGGCCCTTGCCCGGCACAGCGCTGGCGGTGGGGGGGGGGGGCGGGGGGTGGACGCAGAAATCAGACCGAGACTGTGGGTCTCTGAGTCTGCGGCTCTCTGCCGCGTGATCGGTCGCACAGCCGGTCACTTGCTCACTCGCTGAGTGACACTCACCCACCCACTCAGCCACTCACTCAACCACTCACCCACCCACTTACAACCACTCCTCCTTCCACCCACCCCACCCACTCACCAACCCTCTCCTCCACCCACTCACAAAACCCCGCAGAGGATTACCCGCATGGCACTTGGCTGGGCGACGAGTGGAACGTGGAGCTTCGCGTGCGCTGCCCCATCGCCCCGGGGGACCTGCTGCACGTGACCGCCGCTTGCCGCACGCCCGAGAAGATGGCGCTCACCCTCCTGGACCACCTCTTCCATCGCGAGGTGCAGGCCGCCAGCAACTTGTCGGGTCACGGGCACCACGGCAAGAAGCAGCTGGACCGGCTCATGGTCTACGGCATCCGCTGCGAGTTGCGGCGGTGGTGGTGGTGGTGTGTGAGTGGGGTGGGTGGGGTGGGTGGGTGGTGGTGGTGATGGTGCGGTGGTGGGTAGGGGGGGGGAGGGGGTGGACGGGTAGGGAGTGAGTGGGATGGGTGGAGTGGGTTGGGGGTGGGTGGGTGGTGGTGGTGTGGTGGTGGGTAGGGAGTGAGTGAGGTGGGTGGGTGGGGAGTGAGTGAGTGGGGTGGGTGGGTAGGGAGTGAGTGGGGTGAGTGGAGTGGGTTGGGGGGGGGGTGGTGGTGGGTGGGGTGGGTGGAGTGGGTAGGGCGAGGGTGGTGGATAGGGGGTGAGTGGAGTGGGAGTGTCCCATTGCATACTCACAAATCGTAACCTCCCTCCACCACCACCACTATGCCGACCGTGACGCAGGCCACCTGTTCTACAAGTTTGGCATCACCGAGTGCGACTGGTGCTGCATCAAACTGAATATCGATGCAAAGTGCTGCACCGCCTGGCGGCGCAAGCAGCTCGGACAGAGCCTCGCCGTCAAGGGCTGCAGGGGCACCCGCGGCACCCGCGGCGCAGACGCAGCGGGAGCGGCAGTCGTCGGGGCACACGGCGGCGACAGACGTGGGAACTTCCACCCGAGCGTGACGCTCATCAGCGAGGGTGAGGCGCTTGGGTCGAACGGCAATATCTTTTCATCGGTTGAGTAACGCTGTGTGGAAGCTACCTGGTCTGTCGCTCCGCCCGAAGCGTCAGGTCTTCTCGGCCACAGTCATTCCCTCCCTTCTCGACGCTTGTCGTCGTCAGGTTGGAATCGGACGTAAAAAAAAGGAAGCGGAAGAAGTTGCTGCCCGCCCTTCTGCGAAAACGGAAAAAAGACAAAAAACGCCGTAAGGAGCGCCCCTTACGGCGGCACAAGTGGAGACGCAGACCAGGTGGGTGTGCCTCGATGACACAAAGCCCACAACACCTCGCTGCTGATCTCGTCAAGGAGCATAAACCATCACGCGAACTCCGCTCATTCTCGCAGCAGCGGCGGCTTTTGGCTAACCACCGAACAAAGGAGTTACTGCATCGTGCGCTTTGAAATGCGCTTCTGATGTTGAAGGTAGCAGAGGGCACTGCAGCAAAGTACATTGTGTATTTCAACAACTTGCAATGACGGGCATTGAGAAGCACAGTTGACCAACACCCACGCTCACAGACCCGCGGACTCACCACCACCACACAGAGACCCGCAGACTCGCCACCACCACCGACCCACACGCACCACCACCACCACACAAAGAAGCAAGGTTAAACCACCCCCATAACAGACACTGCGTGGGAAACACTCTATCCAGCCGAAGATGACCATGACGTACGCCACTTTTATGAGCTGTCGTCACATGTGGCTTCTGAAAAATAGCTCATAGCTCCCAGGTGGCTTTACCTGGTAAATAACAGTTTTAGTTTAGTTCAAGCAACGGGCACCTCCACCCCACTCCCCCCCCCCACCCCCAAAATCGCGTTCCGTTATGTTCAATGCAATTTTGGACGATTTTTGACCACCCCCTCCCCACACGGCGTCACAAAAAGTCAGACCCCCCTCAAATATGAGGTCAAAGCTCTGCCCCCCCCCAAAATGAAACATGCTTCAAATCGCTTTAAACTATTGTCATTGTAGTGCGTATTCAATGTGGCCCCCTTCCCCAAAGCCACTTTGTTGGAACCGCCACGCCTTTGCCAGTAGCTTTAGCTAATCGGGATTAATTGACCGTTATGCAAAAGGTTAGGTTTTTAACGTATTGTAATTCGCAAGGCATGTTACCGTCGGAACATTAGGACACGCAGTAGCAATTGCAGGGGAATGTTTATAAGGATCGAGATAACTTGAAACATCCTCGCAGCCAAAACTTAATTGGGAGCACTAAATGGTTCCATTGGCTCCAGCCTTGCAGTCTTCTTCTGTGAGGTCTCGAAATTTTGAATTCCGTCGCTGGTCTGGACAAGAATTGTATGCCCCTGGGAGACGACGGGAGCAGCTTTCATGCGGCTGATTTCTCGGTCAAAAAATAAATAACAGTTTATGCTGGACTTTGAGTAGCTATGATTGCCCTGGAAGTCATGTTGATAGAAATATTTATGGCAAACCTTCTTGTTTGACTCGCACAGGAAAGAAACCCTCCAGCTTACGAGACAATGATTCGTGCAAATACAATTCCAGATTTAAGATTACCTGTTTAATGCCGTGAAATAATTGTTTTGTTGTTTGAAATAATTAACTTGTTCAGACCACAGACACAAGCCACCGACACGCCACAGCACCACTTGTACGTGTGGCGTCTGAATGCCAATGAGGCTCAAAACGCCGCGCACGGAACAAAGAGTGGAACGCACCGCACGCATCACGTGGATGAGACCGGAGTGATTCCGTTTGCAAAGCGAGGGGCACCATCGCAAAACCGACAGGAGACGGGACAGCCACGGGCAGAGGAAATAACGTAGTTGGTGAAGCTTTTCTAAACATTCCACTCGAATTTTTTTTTACTTCACCAGTTAAACCTATACTGTTGTTTTTGGTAAAGTCACGTATGTGGAAATAAAATATTAACAAATAAAATAAAATCAGATTAAAATAAATAACGACGTTGCGAACGCAACACAGGCGCTCATCATCAGGTGTAATTGGGGTAAAGCACATAGCAAGGGCACACACAAACCTCACCGAGCTATGTCGCTCTTTTTCAGAAGTGACCTGGCCACAAAGGAGAGCTCGTCGGAGTGCCTTATCATCGTGGACACTTACAGCAACAAATAGACTCATTGTCCTCATCAACCACACTCGGTCCACAGCTGAACGAATGCCTCCCCAAAGCCACGACCACCTCCCGCCATCTTGCGATGTAACAATTCACCCAGGTACCGAGCACGACCTGATTTCGTCCGTAATAAAGGTTGTTTGTTTATATAGTGTAAATATAGATGTGTCGGTAAACCCACCACCACCCAACAGCCAATTAGTAAGGTTTGTCAAGTAAACAAAATGTGCCAATTAGTTACTGGTTCAGCACACCGGTGTGTTGGAGGGTAAACCCACAACATGCAAAATGGGAGCACGACAATGGGGGCAGGACAACGTGTCACACCGATGTCGTCGCTCCGTCTGCTCAGCGGAGGCATTCCAAAACGCGTTCCACTCCCTTGGATTGCCACTCGCTCATTATTCTTGACCGTTGGCCAGCATCCCGTCGAGTCGTGCCACATCCTGCCCAAGCCCACCTTGGACTTTCTTCAGTTAGAAGTGATCGCGTTCACCTCTCCGTCCCCAGGATATAAAGATTCTGACTGCTGCTCGTCTTGAACTTTTGTCCGCCCTCGAGGACTTCCTTCCCAACCTCACTTCACTCTCCCCCTAATCCTGCTACCCCGTGCCTGCTGCCCTTCAAACACAGATCCTGAAGCAGTAGATTCGTGCTGGATACAGTCACACTTGCAAATGTGATTTGTAACGTTGACCATTACCTGCTCGTCGATTGTTCAATGTCAATGTGCCATTGTATTGAGGGCTACTGCTGTGTGGCGCTGTCTTGGTGTGGTCTGCAACTGCGTTGTGCTTTCTGCTGCCTAATGTTGACAAGTCAGACTTCGATAACTCATTAATAAATACATTAATTATATTGTACCACTTGCTTACCCTGTTTCTCTATGTCGCACTCCTGTCGTGTTTGTGTTTTGTTTGTTGTTGTAACTTGCCGACACGCCCCCACTGGGCATCAAGGAAAAAGAGCTTCATAGCTTATCAGATTCCTTCCCCAGTTATAAATAAATATTCTGACTCTTGTGGAATTGACTCGACTCCCGGTCCCATCCTGTGCCACAAACACAAAGCTTCAGAGCGCTCAATACGGCGTTTGAGGTTTGTGCTTCCATCGCATTGTATGGAAATGCAGCCGTTACCATCATTCACGCCACGTCCGTGCTCAATTATCGTTTCTAACTGAGGTTTAACTTGGACTCTAAGCAAATTAACATAATTCAAACGTTACTTATCCGTTTGTACGAATCACGTTTACGAAAATGTAAAACGACCATAAGAGACTCTTCCACAATACAGGTCGTTGTCAGGGGTTAGATCACATAAATATGCGATCTAACCTCGTAGATATTTATATAAATATATATTTACGCGATATAACCCAAAAAAACTATTATGTATGATATTGGTCGCGAAAGCCTACATGTTAAACTGATACTCTTCAATCTTGATTCCTTTTATCCGTGCAGATAATGGCACTTTATTGCATATTTACATTTTCGTTCTTTGGAATTGTTGCATTTTTGCGTTTTTATTCCGAGGTTAATTGTGTATTATCCGAATTTGTGATCCAAGCACATACCTGCATTGCGTCGCGTTGTGCACCTTGCGCCTGCAGCCCCGCCGAGCTCGGTGCTTCCTCCACCTCCTCTCCTGGGCTGGCCGACACCATTCCACTCCTCGTCGGCTCCTCTCCCTTCCTCGCCCGCTGCCACCAGGCGTCCTCCTCCGCTCGCCTCAAGGTCGACGCTCGCGCCTCGTCCCTCTCCTCTGCGGGTCTCCCTCCTCCAGGCAGTCCCACCTCACCATCCTCCGCCTCTGCAGCAGCCAAACTGGCCCGCTCACCTTGGCTCACCACCCCAGAGCGCTTGGTCGCCATGCCCCCGAGGGCCTGCGAGGCTGCCACTGGCCAGGAAGCCAGGGAGCCGAGACTTGGCACGACACCAGCAGAGATACAGAGGCACCGCGCTAACCCCCCCCCCCTACTCATCGGGCAATTCGCCAGAATGGTGAGGCTCTCCTCTGTCTCCCGTTCTTATATAGAGCAGCAGCAGGTGACGTCATCATTAACTCATTAACTCATCACGTGCAGAGATTTGAGGGGGGGGGGGGTTATTGTAATTATATACTAGATTAGTAATCAGGCAGTTGTTACGATGCGAGTTGTAGATTATTAATCACTTGGAATGTGTTTTATTGTGATTATGATTAACGAGACGGAACAAACGGTAAATACAAATTAGACGTTAAAACAACAACAACTGTTAATCATGTTTTTAATCGAATCACCACCGCCAGCCGTGACGGTTTATCACATCGACAGTCGATTGTGAAGCATTGCGTCATTTAATTTTTTACGTTTAACAGGTCCAGCACTTCATCTGTAGTGCGCTTGCCATTATGTGTTTTGCAAATCTGGCTTTGCTTATTTTTATCCTCCCTATGTTGATGTTGGCTGCAGTCAGCAGCAGCAGATGACGATTGTAAGCCACCTCAGCCACTTCCATTCCGCCTGCCTTCCTGCCTCTGGATCTGCTGTCGACACCAAGAAGGGTGAAGCGGGTCCACAGTTTTCTTGGTTAAACAAATTCTGATTGATAGTTTAAAAATATCTAGAATATTGACCAGGTAAGTGTGTGTGTCTGAGAGTGTGAAAGTGAGTGTGTGTGAGTCTGATAGTGTGAGTGAGAGCGAGTGCAGGATTTCAGTCCTTCACGGCGTAGTGTGTTACCAACTGTTTTCTTAGTGACTATGGTCCCAGCTGCCTTGAGATCATTGACAAGATCCTCCCGTGTAGTTCTGGGCTGATTCCTCACCGTTCTCATGATCATTGCAACTCCACGAGGTGAGATCTTGCATGGAGCCCCAGGCCGAGGGAGATTGACAGTTCTTTTGTGTTTCTTCCATTTGCGAATAATCGCACCAACTTTTGTCACCTTCTCACCAAGCTGCTTGGCGATGGTCTTGTAGCCCATTCCAGCCTTGTGTAGGTTTACAATCTTGTCCCTGACATCCTTGCAGAGCTCATTGGTCTTGGCCATGATGGAGAGTTTGGAATCTGATTTATTGATTTCTTCTGTGAACAGGTGCCTTTTATACAGGTGTAATAAACGACTGGACCACGATGTCTGGCTCAGTGTCCTTTATTATTCGGTTCGGGCTGTACACCCACACGGCTGTCTTGACTCGGTAGCTTCTCCACGGTGCTGACTCCAATGTCGGCCCGATCCACAACAGCAGCTCCGCTGCTGTTTCTCTCACACAGCCCCCCTTGGCTGTACTCTCTGCTGCTCTTCTCCCTCCGCAGCTCTCACAGCTTCTTGCTCTCTCTCTCTCTCTTCGTAGCTCCTCCTGGCAGCCACTCCGCTGCCTCTAACACACAGCCTTCCTGGCTGTACTCTCCTCTCTCTTCGTCGCTCCTGCGACTCTCTGCAGCCACACCGCTGCCTCTAACACACAGCCTTCCTGGCTGTACTCTGGGGTCGGCCCCCGCTCGCCGGCGGTGCCTCCCTCCTCTCGTTCGCCCTCGTGGCCTCACCCTTTTCCATTCACCACCCGACTGCCTTCCCCTTCCGGTTTACCCGCTTAAAGCCCCGAACCTTCCCCCCACGTCACATGACTCCACCCCCCGTGACGTCACCTCCGGAAGGTCGCTTACGCCCGCATTACACCACCCTCCCCCGTAGAAAAATCCCAGCCGACCTCGGCTGACCAATAGCAAATCGTAATGCGGCGAACCGAGCTTCCCCCCCTAAAGGACACTAAGCATTTAATGTAACAACAAGAACAACAACAACGCAAAGCACAACAACGCACATCCGCATGTCGTACACGACAGCCCCCCGGCCCCAGGATAGAGATGATGTAATTCCGGGCCGCTTAAGAAACCCCCAATAATTACCCAAATAACCGCGATGGACGCCCCAGTATTTACATTTGAACAGCAATATTATTTACACGTGAAAACAACAACAACAAAAAAAAAATTCTGCTCTTACCCACCAGCAGTCCTCCCTTGAGGACCAGCACAGACCTCAGACGTACACAGCATGTACCCACAGTCACTCTCAACAAACCAACAAAACCCCTAACCGCACACCCTCGCGTGGAGAGCCACGCTCCCCAGTGGTAACGTTAAACTCGCCGTAACCCTCACCGTGGTCGTCAACCCACAGCAACATCCATTTACCATACTCTCGGCTAGTGCCATTTCGGGGATGAGCAGCACTCGGCCATGCTCCTCCCTTACTATCCCATCAGCGATGGACACACACCAGCCTCTTATAGTCTGACGCTTTATAGCCAAGGGAAGATCAATCCCTCGGCAAGGCCAAATATCAACGACCCCCCCCATGGGGTAATGTTCTCTTATAGAGACAATAACGCCCTAACCCAAATCCCGTGAGCCCCCGGCACACCAGGTTCAGTCTGCCACCGCACAACTGAACCATGACTCCCCGAGCCATATGAGCACACGGCCCATTAGTTTAAGACATACCACGGAGGTTTCGCCTCCCGGCTGTCAGGTCAGCCATCAGCCATAGGCCGACGTGACCACCACTCGTGCATCACCCAATCAACAATGGCAGGCATAACAGATGGAATATTTGCCCCACCGAGGTTTTTCCCGCGCGCTCAAAATGGCGGCCCCCTTCGCCCAGCGCGTTCGCGCAATATCTCGCGCGCACTCAAAATGGCGGCCCTTTCCGCAAAGCGCATCGTCGCCATACCCCGCGTGTGCGCAAAATGGCGGCCCAACGCGCGAACACGTGGCCAGTTTTCTCCATTCGTGCACCCCAGCTTCCCTTTTGCTGGGGGTCACAAATTGCTTCCCCCGTCTTATTGTAACAATCCCAACAACGATAGACGCACAGCCCCAGCTTGCTGCGCGCAGCAGTCATATCGGGGAATTTTTAACCAATATTTTACCAACCACATTGGTTACACAACCCAACTCGCAAAGCAACTCGTGGCTGCATGCGATCAACCGAATACGCGACGCAACTTGGCGCCAATTACGGTCCCATTAGCATTAACCTTTGAGACACCCACAACGGCGTCATCACGCACCCTCAAAGCGCGCTCTCCCTCTCACAAGCGCCGTTACCCATAATATACACAAAATCGCGTGTACATAACATCCATACGACCAATATAATAGGGTCCCCCTCGAATTTGTTACCACATTCCAACCAGGTACGCACAATTAATAACATCCCAATCCCAATAGTCAATCAATGCATCGCACCCCATAACCGTACAGAACGGTGTAACAGAACATACAGTCAGCATATCGCGATCACACGCGCACATTTAAGCACAATAGTAAACCGATCTGCAGGTAACCAACACACCATTAATCCAGTCGTACATTGCAGCAACAACACAAATATTCTCTCTCTTGCAACAACCACATCGCACCTAGCACCTCGCAGCACAATACACCAAAAAAAATATATATATTTTCCAATTAAGCCCATCGCACAAGGTAACCCACGAGCTGATACAGCGCAAGATACCCGACGCTCCCGAGTTAATAATTAACTTCGACATCAATATAACAACTCCACACCGCAGCGCACACACTCAATTTAACACTCAGCAAGCACAGCATACCATCCGTCCATTCTCAACACACGTACACACTTTAATTGACACCGAGCAACAAGCAGATAGCGCGTTCATCGTTATTACACACACATACACACTTTCCGAACCGCGCTCCGCACAATCGAGTCATGAGAGAACAAAATCGCCCCCACCCGGCCCTCGAAAGATGGGTGAGGTGTGTGTAAAGGCCGGTTGCGTATCGTTACGACCCGCCCGGGGCTGCAGCAAGAAGAGGATGGCAGGGCGGCAACTTGAGTCGTCTCGCAGAACTCGTTCGGCGACTTGACTGCTCCGTTGTCACGCACCCGAGCCAGGACGGGAGAGCTCCCGCCCCAGCAGCTGTAGCGTCGTCGTCCTCTCCTCGCAGCTCCCCCTCGCACAACAGCAGCTCACAGCAGGCTGCTCTCCCCGCGGCACCTCCAGATGGCAGCGCAAGGCTGCCTCTCCGCCGCGATGTTGAAGATGGCGGCGTCTCCCCGCCGCGGTGAAGACAAAATGGCGGCTTCCCGCCGTTTCTCCCCTGCCACGCCCAAGATGGCGTCTTCGTGCCACGTGGCAGATGGCGCTGGCAGCGCAGGCAAGGCGTCGGCCTGCAGACCACCATCGGCTCTCCCCACTGCCGTCGTCGGCGTGGTGAGCTCACACGGTTTCGCCAGCACGATTTTCCAGGTCTCCAGCTGCGCCATCTGTCTCAATCGTAAGTCGGATGATGTAGCAGATGATGGCACAGGAATATTCTTTCTTCCGAGCCGTCTTGACAAGCCGTTTCACTTCTGACACCAGTGTAATAAACGACTGGACCACGATGTCTGGCTCAGTGTCCTTTATTATTCGGTTCGGGCTGTACACCCACACGGCTGTCTTGACTCGGTAGCTTCTCCACGGTGCTGACTCCAATGTCGGCCCGATCCACAACAGCAGCTCCGCTGCTGTTTCTCTCACACAGCCCCCCTTGGCTGTACTCTCTGCTGCTCTTCTCCCTCCGCAGCTCTCACAGCTTCTTGCTCTCTCTCTCTCTCTCTTCGTAGCTCCTCCTGGCAGCCACTCCGCTGCCTCTAACACACAGCCTTCCTGGCTGTACTCTCCTCTCTCTTCGTCGCTCCTGCGACTCTCTGCAGCCACACCGCTGCCTCTAACACACAGCCTTCCTGGCTGTACTCTGGGGTCGGCCCCCGCTCGCCGGCGGTGCCTCCCTCCTCTCGTTCGCCCTCGTGGCCTCACCCTTTTCCATTCACCACCCGACTGCCTTCCCCTTCCGGTTTACCCGCTTAAAGCCCCGAACCTTCCCCCCACGTCACATGACTCCACCCCCCGTGACGTCACCTCCGGAAGGTCGCTTACGCCCGCATTACACAGGTGTAATGCGGGCGTAAGCGACCTTCCGGATGTGACGTCACGGGGAGGTGGAGCCATGTGACGTGGGTGAAAGGTTCGGGAAGGAGAAGTCAGTCGGGTTGTGAATGGAAAAGAGTGAGGCCACGCGGGCGAACGAGAGGAGGGGGGCACCGTCGGCCAGCGGGAGCCAACCCCGGAGAACAGTAGGGAGCTACGGGGTGGTGTGAGGCTGCAGAGAGTACAGCCAGGAAGGCTGTGTGTTAGAGGCAGCGGTGTGGCTGCAGAGAGTACAGCCAGGAAGGCTGTGTGTTAGAGGCAGCGGTGTGGCTGCGGAGAGTACAGCCAGGAAGGCTGTGTGTTAGAGGCAGCGGTGAGGCTGCAGAGAGTACAGCCAGGAAGGCTGTGTGTTAGAGGCAGCGGTGTGGCTGCAGAGAGTACAGCCAGGAAGGCTGTGTGTTAGAGGCAGCGGTGTGGCTGCGGAGAGTACAGCCAGGAAGGCTGTGTGTTAGAGGCAGCGGTGAGGCTGCAGAGAGTACAGCCAGGAAGGCTGTGTGTTAGAGGCAGCGGTGTGGCTGCGGAGAGTACAGCCAGGAAGGCTGTGTGTTAGAGGCAGCGGTGAGGCTGCAGAGAGTACAGCCAGGAAGGCTGTGTGTTAGAGGCAGCGGTGTGGCTGCAGAGAGTACAGCCAGGAAGGCTGTGTGTTAGAGGCAGCGGTGTGGCTGCGGAGAGTACAGCCAGGAAGGCTGTGTGTTAGAGGCAGCGGTGAGGCTGCGGAGAGTACAGCCAGGAAGGCTGTGTGTTAGAGGCAGCGGTGTGGCTGCAGAGAGTACAGCCAGGAAGGCTGTGTGTTAGAGGCAGTGGTGAGGCTGCAGAGAGTACAGCCAGGAAGGCTGTGTGTTAGAGGCAGCGGTGTGGCTGCAGAGAGTACAGCCAGGAAGGCTGTGTGTTAGAGGCAGCGGTGTGGCTGCAGAGAGTACAGCCAGGAAGGCTGTGTGTTAGAGGCAGCGGTGTGGCTGCAGAGAGTCGCAGGAGCGACGAAGAGAGAGAGACAGCACGAGGCTGTCAGAGCTGCGGAGTAACCAAGAGCGAGAGGAGCTGCAGCGATTACAGCCAGGGGGGCTGAGAGAGAGTAACAGCAGCGGAACTGCTGTGGGGGCTACAAGAGCGACAGAGGCCAACAGAGGGGCTGCTGGTGGACACTGGAAAGACATCGGAGTCAGCACTGTGGGGACTGAGCAAAGAGGAGACAGCCGTTTGGGAAATACAGTACGAACCAAATATAGGACACTGAGCCAGAGATCGTGGTCAAGTCTTTTATTACACAGGTAACAAGTTGAGATTAGGAGCACTCCCTACATCTACAGAACGTGAAGAACCAGTGGCATCTACATCTGCAGAATGAGAAGAACCAGTGGCATCTACATCTACAGAATGAGAAGAACCAGTGGTATCTACATCTGCAGAATGAGAAGAACCAGTGGCATCTACATCTACAGAATGAGAAGAACCAGTGGCATCTACATCTACAGAACGTGAAGAACCAGTGGCATCTACATCTACAGAATGAGAAGAACCAGTGGTATCTACATCTGCAGAATGAGAAGAACCAGTGGTATCTACATCTGCAGAATGAGAAGAACCAGTGGCATCTACATCTACAGAACGAGAAGAACCAGTGGCATCTACATCTGCAGAATGAGAAGAACCAGTGGCATCTACATCTACAGAACGTGAAGAACCAGTGGCACCTACATCTACAGAATGAGAAGAACCAGTGGTATCTACATCTGCAGAATGAGAAGAACCAGTGGTATCTACATCTGCAGAATGAGAAGAACCAGTGGCATCTACATCTACAGAATGAGAAGAACCAGTGGCATCTACATCTGCAGAATGAGAAGAACCAGTGGCATCTACATCGGTAGAACATGAAGAACCAGTGGCATCTACATCTGCAGAATGAGAAGAACCAGTGGCATCTACATCTACAGAACGTGAAGAACCAGTGGCACCTACATCTGTAGAACATGAAGAACCAGTGGCATCTACATCTGCATAATGAGAAGAACCAGTGGTATCTACATCTACAGAACGAGAAGAACCAGTGGCATCTACAGAACGAGAAGAACCAGTGGCATCTACATCTGTAGAACATGAAGAACCAGTGGCATCTACATCTGCAGAATGAGAAGAACCAGTGGCATCTACATCTACAGAACGTGAAGAACCAGTGGCATCTACATCTGTAGAACATGAAGAACCAGTGGCATCTACATCTGCAGAATGAGAAGAACCAGTGGTATCTACATCTACAGAACGAGAAGAACCAGTGGCATCTACATCTACAGAACATGAAGAACCAGTGGCATCTACATCTGCAGAATGAGAAGAACCAGTGGTATCTACATCTACAGAACGTGAAGAACCAGTGGCATCTACATCTGCAGAATGAGAAGAACCAGTGGTATCTACATCTACAGAACGTGAAGAACCAGTGGCATCTACATCTGCAGACTGAGAAGAACCAGTGGTATCTACATCTGTAGAACATGAAGAACCAGTGGCATCTACATCTGCAGAATGAGAAGAACCAGTGTCATCTACATCTACAGAACGTGAAGAACCAGTGGCATCTACATCTGTAGAACATGAAGAACCAGTGGCATCTACATCTGCAGAATGAGAAGAACCAGTGGTATCTACATCTACAGAACGAGAAGAACCAGTGGCATCTACATCTACAGAACGTGAAGAACCAGTGGCATCTACATCTGTAGAACATGAAGAACCAGTGGCATCTACATCTGCAGAATGAGAAGAACCAGTGGTATCTACATCTACAGAACGTGAAGAACCAGTGGCATCTACATCTGCAGAATGAGAAGAACCAGTGGTATCTACATCTACAGAACGTGAAGAACCAGTGGCATCTACATCTGCAGAATCAGAAGAACCAGTGGTATCTACATCTACAGAACGTGAAGAACCAGTGGCATCTACATCTACAGAACGAGAAGAACCAGTGGCATCTACATCTGCAGAATGAGAAGAACCAGTGGCATCTACATCTACAGAACGAGAAAACCCAGTGGCATCTACATCTACAGAACGTGAAGAACCAGTGGCATCTACATCTGTAGAACATGAAGAACCAGTGGCATCTGCAGAATGAGAAGAACCAGTGGTATCTACATCTACAGAACGAGAAGAACCAGTGGCATCTACATCTACAGAATGTGAAGAACCAGTGGCATCTACATCTGTAGAACATGAAGAACCAGTGGCATCTACATCTGCAGAATGAGAAGAACCAGTGGTATCTACATCTACAGAACGTGAAGAACCAGTGGCATCTACAATCTGCAGAATGAGAAGAACCAGTGGTATCTACATCTACAGAACGTGAAGAACCAGTGGCATCTACATCTGCAGAATGAGAAGAACCAGTGGTATCTACATCTACAGAACGTGAAGAACCAGTGGCATCTACATCTACAGAACGAGAAGAACCAGTGGCATCTACATCTGCAGAATGAGAAGAACCAGTGGTATCTACATCTACAGAACGTGAAGAACCAGTGGTATCTACATCTACAGAACGTGAAGAACCAGTGGCATCTACATCTACAGAACGAGAAGAACTAGTGGCATCTACATCTGCAGAATGAGAAGAACCAGTGGTATCTACATCTACAGAACGTGAAGAACCAGTGGCATCTACATCTACAGAACGAGAAGAACCAGTGGCATCTACATCTGCTGAATGAGAAGAACCAGTGGCATCTACATCTACAGAACGTGAAGAACCAGTGGCATCTACATCTGTAGAACATGAAGAACCAGTGGCATCTACATCTGCAGAATGAGAAGAACCAGTGGTATCTACATCTACAGAACGAGAAGAACCAGTGGCATCTACATCTACAGAATGTGAAGAACCAGTGGTATCTACATCTACAGAACGTGAAGAACCAGTGGCATCTACATCTGCAGAATGAGAAGAACCAGTGGTATCTACATCTACAGAACGTGAAGAACCAGTGGCATCTACATCTGCAGAATGCGAAGAACCAGTGGTATCTACATCTACAGAACGTGAAGAACCAGTGGCATCTACAGAACGAGAAGAACCAGTGGCATCTACATCTGCAGAATGAGAAGAACCAGTGGTATCTACATCTACAGAACGTGAAGAACCAGTGGTATCTACATCTACAGAACGTGAAGAACCAGTGGCATCTACATCTACAGAACGAGAAGAAACAGTGGCATCTACATCTGCAGAATGAGAAGAACCAGTGGTATCTACATCTACAGAACGTGAAGAACCAGTGGCATCTACATCTGCAGAATGAGAAGAACCAGTGGTATCTACATCTACAGAACGTGAAGAACCAGTGGCATCTACATCTGCAGAATGAGAAGAACCAGTGGCATCTACATCTACAGAACGTGAATAACCAGTGGCATCTACATCTGCAGAATGAGAAGAACCAGTGGTATCTACATCTACAGAACGAGAAGAACCAGTGGTATCTACATCTACAGAACGAGAAGAACCAGTGGCATCTACATCTACAGAACGTGAAGAACCAGTGGCATCTACATCTACAGAACGTGAAGAACCAGTGGCATCTACATCTGCAGAATGAGAAGAACCAGTGGCATCTACATCTGCAGAACGTGAAGAACCAGTGGTATCTACATCTACAGAACGTGAAGAACCAGTGGCATCTACATCTGCAGAATGAGAAGAACCAGTGGTATCTACATCTACAGAACGTGAAGAACCAGTGGCATCTACATCTGCAGAATGCGAAGAACCAGTGGTATCTACATCTACAGAACGTGAAGAACCAGTGGCATCTACAGAACGAGAAGAACCAGTGGCATCTACATCTGCAGAATGAGAAGAACCAGTGGTATCTACATCTACAGAACGTGAAGAACCAGTGGTATCTACATCTACAGAACGTGAAGAACCAGTGGCATCTACATCTACAGAACGAGAAGAAACAGTGGCATCTACATCTGCAGAATGAGAAGAACCAGTGGTATCTACATCTACAGAACGTGAAGAACCAGTGGCATCTACATCTGCAGAATGAGAAGAACCAGTGGTATCTACATCTACAGAACGTGAAGAACCAGTGGCATCTACATCTGCAGAATGAGAAGAACCAGTGGCATCTACATCTACAGAACGTGAATAACCAGTGGCATCTACATCTGCAGAATGAGAAGAACCAGTGGTATCTACATCTACAGAACGAGAAGAACCAGTGGTATCTACATCTACAGAACGAGAAGAACCAGTGGCATCTACATCTACAGAACGTGAAGAACCAGTGGCATCTACATCTACAGAACGTGAAGAACCAGTGGCATCTACATCTGCAGAATGAGAAGAACCAGTGGCATCTACATCTGCAGAACGTGAAGAACCAGTGGTATCTACATCTACAGAACGAGAAGAACCAGTGGCATCTACATCTACAGAATGTGAAGAACCAGTGGTATCTACATCTACAGAACGTGAAGAACCAGTGGCATCTACATCTGCAGAATGAGAAGAACCAGTGGTATCTACATCTACAGAACGTGAAGAACCAGTGGCATCTACATCTGCAGAATGCGAAGAACCAGTGGTATCTACATCTACAGAACGTGAAGAACCAGTGGCATCTACAGAACGAGAAGAACCAGTGGCATCTACATCTGCAGAATGAGAAGAACCAGTGGTATCTACATCTACAGAACGTGAAGAACCAGTGGTATCTACATCTGTAGAACATGAAGAACCAGTGGCATCTACATCTGCAGAATGAGAAGAACCAGTGGTATCTACATCTACAGAACGAGAAGAAACAGTGGCATCTACATCTGCAGAATGAGAAGAACCAGTGGTATCTACATCTACAGAACGTGAAGAACCAGTGGCATCTACATCTGCAGAATGAGAAGAACCAGTGGTATCTACATCTACAGAACGTGAAGAACCAGTGGCATCTACATCTGCAGAATGAGAAGAACCAGTGGCATCTACATCTACAGAACGTGAATAACCAGTGGCATCTACATCTGCAGAATGAGAAGAACCAGTGGTATCTACATCTACAGAACGAGAAGAACCAGTGGTATCTGCACCTGCAGAATGAGAAGAACCAGTGGTATCTACATCTACAGAACGAGAAGAACCAGTGGCATCTACATCTACAGAACGTGAAGAACCAGTGGCATCTACATCTACAGAACGTGAAGAACCAGTGGCATCTACATCTGCAGAATGAGAAGAACCAGTGGCATCTACATCTGCAGAACGTGAAGAACCAGTGGTATCTAGATATACAGAACATGAAGAACCAGTGGTATCTACATCTACAGAACGTGAAGGACCAGTGGCATCTACATCTACAGAACGTGAAGAACCAGTGGCATCTACATCTGCAGAACGAGAAGAACCAGTGGTATCTACACCTGCAGAACGTGAAGAACCAGTGGTATCTACATCGGCAGAACGTGAAGAATCAGTGGCATCTACACCTGCAGAACGTGAAGAACCAGTGGTATCTACATCGGCAGAACGTGAAGAATCAGTGGCATCTACATCTGCAGAACGTGAAGAATCAGTGGCATCTACACCTGCAGAATGAGAAGAACCAGTGGTATCTACATCTACAGAACGAGAAAAACCAGTGGCATCTAGATCTGCAGAACGTGAAGAACCAGTGGCATCTACATCTACAGAACGTGAAGAACCAGTGGCATCTAGATCTGCAGAACGTGAAGAACCAGTGGCATCTACATCTGCAGAACGTGAAGAACCAGTGGCATCTTCATCTGCAGAACATGAAGAACCAGTGGCATCTACATCTACAGAACGAGAAGAACCAGTGGTATCTACATCTACAGAACGAGAAGAACCAGTGGCATCTACATCTACAGAACGTGAAGAACCAGTGGCATCTACATCTGCAGAACGTCAAAACCCAGTGGCATCTACATCTGTAGAACATGAAGAACCAGTTGTATCTACAGGAGAATCCCTGCCTATTCCTCTTATGGCATTATTACGTCTATTGACATTGAATGAGTCACTGTAGCGCGTGTCGCTAGGAGATTGGTAGACAATGTCATTCGGGGTACAATTCCGTTCTGTCAATTGCACCTGTGGGCAAGGCATTCTGGAATATCCAGAAGGGGTGCGGGGCCGAGGGCGGAGTCTAAGCCGTTTATAATCGAGACGTGTGCAGCGGCCTTTTGATGTTCTGATGCAGATGATGGTTACACCACTCGTGTCTACAAGGAGGAATGTTTGGGTCTCGATCGAGCAGGTACTTATTCTGGACGTCCTCGTTGTTCCAGCCTGTTTTCGGTTTTTTTTATTACGCGCCTTCTATTAGCCCACTCTGTCTGTTGTTGTATCCTCAACTCTTGTAACTCAATTTTAACCCACTTCCCAAAGTGGTATCGACTGCAAACTTGGTAATAATAAAATAATATAA
Source organism: Lampetra planeri (assembly GCF_965212315.1). Classification (NCBI taxonomy): domain Eukaryota; kingdom Metazoa; phylum Chordata; class Hyperoartia; order Petromyzontiformes; family Petromyzontidae; genus Lampetra; species Lampetra planeri. Next base: position 14,714 of record NW_027615362.1, on the reverse strand, counting down.
ATATAAAACAATAAAAATTCTCACGACGTTTCGACTGCAACACAAGAAATCATCATCAGGTGTGAAATCCACAAAGAAAATTTGAAAATTTATATTTTATATTTTAGCGTGCCGACCAGTGGCTCGGTTGTCCAGAGGCTCTCGTTTTAGGCATGCACTGTATGTACCAAGGGGCCCAGGTGTTACGCTCGATGTGTGCACCGAGGGGCCTGGGGGCCCTAGTGGTCAGCTCATGATTTAAGCGTGGAGGGGCCCTGGGACACTCACACTGTAGGTGTCGAGGGGCCCAGGGACCCTAGTTGTCAGGTTACGTTTTAAACACCAAATGGTCTAAGGGGCCCTCACATTGTAAGCACTGAGGGGTCTGGGGGCCCTAGTGGTTAGCTCACGCTATAACCACCCAGGGGCCAGTGGTCGGCTTGCGCTGTGCGCACTGAGGGCCCTGGCGTTCAACTTCCTTCGGAAGACTTGGGCGACACACCTAGCGGCCTGAGGCTTGGAGGCCCCCCCTGGCAGCCCCGGGGCACTGGCCCCACTGGCCCGGTCCATAATCTAGCCTTTGGCCAGCGGATTAATTGCCACCTGTTTCCATCTGTGCAGGGATAGAGTGTTGCCACCACGCACATGGCGTGGGTTTTTCTCGGGTGCTCCGGTTTTCTCCCACTTGTATTAACACTCGTCATCATTAATTGGCCGAAACAGAAATCTTACAATAAAAACTCAATGCAGGACGCTGCTGTAAACCAGTCCGAGGACTGAAGTGAGTGTACTGGCAGTCTATAATGTGGACTGTAGCCTGGTTATTAAGCTGGGTGAGTGTACTGGCAGTCTATAATGTAGACTGTAGCCTGGTTATTAAGCTGGGTGAGTGTACTGGCAGTCTATAACGTAGTAACGTAGACTGTAGCCTGGTTATTAAGCTGGGTGAGTGTACTGGCAGTCTATAATGCAGACTGTAGCCTGGTTATTAAGCTTTACTTTCATTAATTTTAATTTCATTTTTTACCTACGTGGTGACTTTACCGAAAAAACCTAAGAGTACGTTAGTTGGTGTGTTGACCGACTCTCTGTGTTGCATTACATTAAGTGTCTCTCTCTCTCTCTGTGCAGTCTCCAAACCTCCAAGTCTCTCATTGACACAAGGCCGTCATTATAACATGTTATAATAAGTATAATATTATGTTATAATGTATAATAATTATAATGTTATAATACGTATAATATGTCATAATTATAATGTTATAATATGTTATAATACGTATAATAATCAAATATGCCCCCCAATATGTTTCTGTAAAATTATTTGTAAATGATAATTGTGATGCTCTGTTAATAAAGACAACAATTTGCTAAACCTTGGCCACGAAATCTGGACTTGTCTTCATATAACAATGCATAGATTCCTGTTTATAGGATTGCGTTGTACTTTATGAATCCCTAATCTCTGCCATTACATACTATGAAACAAGAAAGGTAAAAAAGAAACAGCAATGTATTACAATACCCTATTAGACATTATTGTATCAAATAAAACAAAGTCCATCCCATGTGCTAGTGAACTTTTAAAAATATTTTAGGGAGGAAATGGCAGGAAAATAGTTTTCAAATTTAGATATTTTTCTGGGGGGGGGACCCCAGACCCGTGGAATATTTGGTCTCCCCCAATGTTGACTTCATGGCTACGGCCTTGCATTGACGTGCTAGTTTCTCTACCCCCTTCACTACCCACCCCCCCTCTCTCTATTTAAGGCCTCAACACAGAGGCGTTGTTTCTCTGTGTGCCTATGTGTGTCTCTCTCTGTGTCATCTCTCTCTCTGTGTGTCTATATCTGTGTCTCTCTCTGTGTGTCTTTGTGTCATCTCTCTCTCTCTGCTTATGTGTCTGTCTATATGTCTCCGTGTCTCTCTCTCAAATTGAGCAATCTTTGGAAGAACGTTATCAACCAGGTAGGGTGTTGACTGTTATGTTAGCTGACTCTAAGTTTAATAGGTTTTTTTTCCATTTTTTTTACCAGGCCACACCCGCTTGAGCTGATATACCGCTCTTGTTTTCAGAAGCGACTTGCCCACAACAACAATAACAACAAGGTGAGGCTCGTCAACAGCGTGGCGGTGTTCACTCTAGACGCGTGGCAGTGTTCACTCTAGACGCGTGGCGGTGTTCACTCTAGATGCGTGGCGGAGTTCACTCTAGACACGTGGTGGTGTTCACTCTAGACACGTGATGGTGTTCACTCTAGACGTGTGGCGGAGTTCACTCTAGACACGTGGCGGAGTTCACTCTAGACACGTGGCGGAGTTCACTCTAGACACGTGGCGGAGTTCACTCTGGACGTGTGGCGGAGTTCACTCTGGACGTGTGGCGGTGTTCACTCAAGACACGTGGCGGTGTTCACTCAAGACACGTGGCGATGTTCACTCTAGACGCGTGGCGGTGTTTACTCAAGACACGTGGCGGAGTTCACTCTGGACGTGTGGCGGTGTTCACTCTAGACGCGTGGCGGTGTTCGCTCTAGACGTGTGGCGGTGTTCGCTCTAGACGCGTGGTGGAGTTCACTCTAGACGCGTGGCGGTGTTCACTCTAGACGTGTGGCGGAGTTCACTCTAGACGCGTGGCGGAGTTCACTCTAGACGCGTGGCGGAGTTCACTCTAGACGCGTGGCGGAGTTCACTCTAGACGCGTAGCGGTGTTCACTCTAGACGCGTGGCGGTGTTCACTCTAGACGCGTGGCGGTGTTCACTCTAGACGCGTGGCGGTGTTCACTCTCTACATGTGGAGGGGAAACCCGGGGATCGGGAAGGAAATCCACACGACCACGCGGAGAGAGAGACACGCAGTCTCGGCTGTGTTGATTGATCCTCAATGAATTACTTGGTGGAGTGAGGAAGCATTAATACTGAGCAGGTGAAGGTGGCCAGGCGTGGGTCTGGACACACCACCACCTGTGAACCATGCTGCCAGTGTGTGACAGTGGTGGAGCCAGTGGGGGTGGGGTGGCACGTGCCCCCCCCCCCAACGATCCGATAGAAATCCCTAATTTCGATAGGATCATTGGGGTTTATTAATAACTAGCTTCAATACCCGGCTTTGCCCGGGACTTGGATTCTTGTCTTGGATTAATTTAATATTTCCTCATAATTCAATGAAAAACCCTGAAAAATTGATGCTTGCAAGAAGGAAGCCGAAACACTTCAATTTACCTAAATCGGATGTTTTCACTCAAGGAAATTCAACCTGAACCCACTGCTACGTCAGGTCGATGTTTGCCACTCGGGAAGGGAATGACGTGGCGTTCGCTTAGACATTCCAGACAGCATAAGCTGTGAAAATTTCATGACGCCAGAGCTCAGCGTTGGAGAGTTTTTGCTGCTGCACACAAACAAACAGGTGTAAGTTCTGCTTTATATTTAAGATGGCAGTTGTACCCGTTCTTCACACGGATTTTTATTGAAACTCCGAGAAGCCATTGACTTTATCGGCCAGGAGCGAAGTGCCACCTAAAATCTCCCGGCACGCTGTGAACAGCTGTAGAAGTACGGCGCGCGAAGAGCCATGTGGTAGGGGGGTAAGCATTGCAGAGCGCTTAGCTCAGGTGTGATGCGGGTTGATGCCACATACGTCATGGTCATTTCCCCCCCCCCCCCCAAAATACAAAAGTCTATTTTTCTTTCCTGAAGGCATCAACACGTTCAGCGAGCGCGATGACAATCACACGCGTCAAATGAAAAGCAAGGGACAAGTCCTTTCTTACTAACAACTCCTTTTTGTTGTCTGCTGGGGTTGTTGTCTGCTGGGGTTGGTGTCTGCTGGGGTTGTTGTCTGCTGGGGTTGTTGTCTGCTGGGGTTGTTGTCTGCTGGGGTTGTTGTCTGCTGGGGTTGTTGTCTGCTGGCGTTGTTGTCTGCTGGGGTTGTTGTCTGCTGGGGTTGTTGTCTGCTGGGGTTGTTGTCTGCTGGGGTTGTTGTCTGCTGGGGTTGTTGTCTGCTGGGGTTGTTGTCTGCTGGGGTTGTTGTCTGCTGGGGTTGTTGTCTGCTGGGGTGGTTGTCTGCTGGGGTGGTTGTCTGCTGGGGTGGTTGTCTGCTGGGGTTGTTGTCTGCTGGGGTTGTTGTCTGCTGGGGTTGTTGTCTGCTGGGGTTGTTGTCTGCCGGGGTTGTTGTCTGCCGGGGTTGTTGTCTGCCGGGGTTGTTGTCTGCCGGGGTTGTTGTCTGCCGGGGTTGTTGTCTGCCGGGGTTGTTGTCGGCCGGGGTTGTTGTCGGCCCGGGTTGTTGTCGGCCCGGGTTGTTGTCGGCCCGGGTTGTTGTCGGCCCGGGTTGTTGTCGGCCCGGGTTGTTGTCGGCCCGGGTTGTTGTCGGCCCGGGTTGTTGTCGGCCCGGGTTGTTGTCGGCCCGGGTTGTTGTCGGCCCGGGTTGTTGTCGGCCCGGGTTGTTGTCGGCCCGGGTTGTTGTCGGCCCGGGTTGTTGTCGGCCCGGGTTGTTGTCGGCCCGGGTTGTTGTCGGCCCGGGTTGTTGTCGGCCCGGGTTGTTGTCGGCCCGGGTTGTTGTCGGCCCGGGTTGTTGTCGGCCCGGGTTGTTGTCGGCCCGGGTTGTTGTCGGCCCGGGTTGTTGTCGGCCCGGGTTGTTGTCGGCCCGGGTTGTTGTCGGCCCGGGTTGTTGTCGGCCCGGGTTGTTGTCGGCCCGGGTTGTTGTCGGCCCGGGTTGTTGTCGGCCCGGGTTGTTGTCGGCCCGGGTTGTTGTCGGCCCGGGTTGTTGTCGGCCCGGGTTGTTGTCGGCCCGGGTTGTTGTCGGCCCGGGTTGTTGTCGGCCCGGGTTGTTGTCGGCCCGGGTTGTTGTCGGCCCGGGTTGTTGTCGGCCCGGGTTGTTGTCGGCCCGGGTTGTTGTCGGCCCGGGTTGTTGTCGGCCCGGGTTGTTGTCGGCCCGGGTTGTTGTCGGCCCGGGTTGTTGTCGGCCCGGGTTGTTGTCGGCCCGGGTTGTTGTCGGCCCGGGTTGTTGTCGGCCCGGGTTGTTGTCGGCCCGGGTTGTTGTCGGCCCGGGTTGTTGTCGGCCCGGGTTGTTGTCGGCCCGGGTTGTTGTCGGCCCGGGTTGTTGTCGGCCCGGGTTGTTGTCGGCCCGGGTTGTTGTCGGCCCGGGTTGTTGTCGGCCCGGGTTGTTGTCGGCCCGGGTTGTTGTCGGCCCGGGTTGTTGTCGGCCCGGGTTGTTGTCGGCCCGGGTTGTTGTCGGCCCGGGTTGTTGTCGGCCCGGGTTGTTGTCGGCCCGGGTTGTTGTCGGCCCGGGTTGTTGTCGGCCCGGGTTGTTGTCGGCCCGGGTTGTTGTCGGCCCGGGTTGTTGTCGGCCCGGGTTGTTGTCGGCCCGGGTTGTTGTCGGCCCGGGTTGTTGTCGGCCCGGGTTGTTGTCGGCCCGGGTTGTTGTCGGCCCGGGTTGTTGTCGGCCCGGGTTGTTGTCGGCCCGGGTTGTTGTCGGCCCGGGTTGTTGTCGGCCCGGGTTGTTGTCGGCCCGGGTTGTTGTCGGCCCGGGTTGTTGTCGGCCCGGGTTGTTGTCGGCCCGGGTTGTTGTCGGCCCGGGTTGTTGTCGGCCCGGGTTGTTGTCGGCCCGGGTTGTTGTCGGCCCGGGTTGTTGTCGGCCCGGGTTGTTGTCGGCCCGGGTTGTTGTCGGCCCGGGTTGTTGTCGGCCCGGGTTGTTGTCGGCCCGGGTTGTTGTCGGCCCGGGTTGTTGTCGGCCCGGGTTGTTGTCGGCCCGGGTTGTTGTCGGCCCGGGTTGTTGTCGGCCCGGGTTGTTGTCGGCCCGGGTTGTTGTCGGCCCGGGTTGTTGTCGGCCCGGGTTGTTGTCGGCCCGGGTTGTTGTCGGCCCGGGTTGTTGTCGGCCCGGGTTGTTGTCGGCCCGGGTTGTTGTCGGCCCGGGTTGTTGTCGGCCCGGGTTGTTGTCGGCCCGGGTTGTTGTCGGCCCGGGTTGTTGTCGGCCCGGGTTGTTGTCGGCCCGGGTTGTTGTCGGCCCGGGTTGTTGTCGGCCCGGGTTGTTGTCGGCCCGGGTTGTTGTCGGCCCGGGTTGTTGTCGGCCCGGGTTGTTGTCGGCCCGGGTTGTTGTCGGCCCGGGTTGTTGTCGGCCCGGGTTGTTGTCGGCCCGGGTTGTTGTCGGCCCGGGTTGTTGTCGGCCCGGGTTGTTGTCGGCCCGGGTTGTTGTCGGCCCGGGTTGTTGTCGGCCCGGGTTGTTGTCGGCCCGGGTTGTTGTCGGCCCGGGTTGTTGTCGGCCCGGGTTGTTGTCGGCCCGGGTTGTTGTCGGCCCGGGTTGTTGTCGGCCCGGGTTGTTGTCGGCCCGGGTTGTTGTCGGCCCGGGTTGTTGTCGGCCCGGGTTGTTGTCGGCCCGGGTTGTTGTCGGCCCGGGTTGTTGTCGGCCCGGGTTGTTGTCGGCCCGGGTTGTTGTCGGCCCGGGTTGTTGTCGGCCCGGGTTGTTGTCGGCCCGGGTTGTTGTCGGCCCGGGTTGTTGTCGGCCCGGGTTGTTGTCGGCCCGGGTTGTTGTCGGCCCGGGTTGTTGTCGGCCCGGGTTGTTGTCGGCCCGGGTTGTTGTCGGCCCGGGTTGTTGTCGGCCCGGGTTGTTGTCGGCCCGGGTTGTTGTCGGCCCGGGTTGTTGTCGGCCCGGGTTGTTGTCGGCCCGGGTTGTTGTCGGCCCGGGTTGTTGTCGGCCCGGGTTGTTGTCGGCCCGGGTTGTTGTCGGCCCGGGTTGTTGTCGGCCCGGGTTGTTGTCGGCCCGGGTTGTTGTCGGCCCGGGTTGTTGTCGGCCCGGGTTGTTGTCGGCCCGGGTTGTTGTCGGCCCGGGTTGTTGTCGGCCCGGGTTGTTGTCGGCCCGGGTTGTTGTCGGCCCGGGTTGTTGTCGGCCCGGGTTGTTGTCGGCCCGGGTTGTTGTCGGCCCGGGTTGTTGTCGGCCCGGGTTGTTGTCGGCCCGGGTTGTTGTCGGCCCGGGTTGTTGTCGGCCCGGGTTGTTGTCGGCCCGGGTTGTTGTCGGCCCGGGTTGTTGTCGGCCCGGGTTGTTGTCGGCCCGGGTTGTTGTCGGCCCGGGTTGTTGTCGGCCCGGGTTGTTGTCGGCCCGGGTTGTTGTCGGCCCGGGTTGTTGTCGGCCCGGGTTGTTGTCGGCCCGGGTTGTTGTCGGCCCGGGTTGTTGTCGGCCCGGGTTGTTGTCGGCCCGGGTTGTTGTCGGCCCGGGTTGTTGTCGGCCCGGGTTGTTGTCGGCCCGGGTTGTTGTCGGCCCGGGTTGTTGTCGGCCCGGGTTGTTGTCGGCCCGGGTTGTTGTCGGCCCGGGTTGTTGTCGGCCCGGGTTGTTGTCGGCCCGGGTTGTTGTCGGCCCGGGTTGTTGTCGGCCCGGGTTGTTGTCGGCCCGGGTTGTTGTCGGCCCGGGTTGTTGTCGGCCCGGGTTGTTGTCGGCCCGGGTTGTTGTCGGCCCGGGTTGTTGTCGGCCCGGGTTGTTGTCGGCCCGGGTTGTTGTCGGCCCGGGTTGTTGTCGGCCCGGGTTGTTGTCGGCCCGGGTTGTTGTCGGCCCGGGTTGTTGTCGGCCCGGGTTGTTGTCGGCCCGGGTTGTTGTCGGCCCGGGTTGTTGTCGGCCCGGGTTGTTGTCGGCCCGGGTTGTTGTCGGCCCGGGTTGTTGTCGGCCCGGGTTGTTGTCGGCCCGGGTTGTTGTCGGCCCGGGTTGTTGTCGGCCCGGGTTGTTGTCGGCCCGGGTTGTTGTCGGCCCGGGTTGTTGTCGGCCCGGGTTGTTGTCGGCCCGGGTTGTTGTCGGCCCGGGTTGTTGTCGGCCCGGGTTGTTGTCGGCCCGGGTTGTTGTCGGCCCGGGTTGTTGTCGGCCCGGGTTGTTGTCGGCCCGGGTTGTTGTCGGCCCGGGTTGTTGTCGGCCCGGGTTGTTGTCGGCCCGGGTTGTTGTCGGCCCGGGTTGTTGTCGGCCCGGGTTGTTGTCGGCCCGGGTTGTTGTCGGCCCGGGTTGTTGTCGGCCCGGGTTGTTGTCGGCCCGGGTTGTTGTCGGCCCGGGTTGTTGTCGGCCCGGGTTGTTGTCGGCCCGGGTTGTTGTCGGCCCGGGTTGTTGTCGGCCCGGGTTGTTGTCGGCCCGGGTTGTTGTCGGCCCGGGTTGTTGTCGGCCCGGGTTGTTGTCGGCCCGGGTTGTTGTCGGCCCGGGTTGTTGTCGGCCCGGGTTGTTGTCGGCCCGGGTTGTTGTCGGCCCGGGTTGTTGTCGGCCCGGGTTGTTGTCGGCCCGGGTTGTTGTCGGCCCGGGTTGTTGTCGGCCCGGGTTGTTGTCGGCCCGGGTTGTTGTCGGCCCGGGTTGTTGTCGGCCCGGGTTGTTGTCGGCCCGGGTTGTTGTCGGCCCGGGTTGTTGTCGGCCCGGGTTGTTGTCGGCCCGGGTTGTTGTCGGCCCGGGTTGTTGTCGGCCCGGGTTGTTGTCGGCCCGGGTTGTTGTCGGCCCGGGTTGTTGTCGGCCCGGGTTGTTGTCGGCCCGGGTTGTTGTCGGCCCGGGTTGTTGTCGGCCCGGGTTGTTGTCGGCCCGGGTTGTTGTCGGCCCGGGTTGTTGTCGGCCCGGGTTGTTGTCGGCCCGGGTTGTTGTCGGCCCGGGTTGTTGTCGGCCCGGGTTGTTGTCGGCCCGGGTTGTTGTCGGCCCGGGTTGTTGTCGGCCCGGGTTGTTGTCGGCCCGGGTTGTTGTCGGCCCGGGTTGTTGTCGGCCCGGGTTGTTGTCGGCCCGGGTTGTTGTCGGCCCGGGTTGTTGTCGGCCCGGGTTGTTGTCGGCCCGGGTTGTTGTCGGCCCGGGTTGTTGTCGGCCCGGGTTGTTGTCGGCCCGGGTTGTTGTCGGCCCGGGTTGTTGTCGGCCCGGGTTGTTGTCGGCCCGGGTTGTTGTCGGCCCGGGTTGTTGTCGGCCCGGGTTGTTGTCGGCCCGGGTTGTTGTCGGCCCGGGTTGTTGTCGGCCCGGGTTGTTGTCGGCCCGGGTTGTTGTCGGCCCGGGTTGTTGTCGGCCCGGGTTGTTGTCGGCCCGGGTTGTTGTCGGCCCGGGTTGTTGTCGGCCCGGGTTGTTGTCGGCCCGGGTTGTTGTCGGCCCGGGTTGTTGTCGGCCCGGGTTGTTGTCGGCCCGGGTTGTTGTCGGCCCGGGTTGTTGTCGGCCCGGGTTGTTGTCGGCCCGGGTTGTTGTCGGCCCGGGTTGTTGTCGGCCCGGGTTGTTGTCGGCCCGGGTTGTTGTCGGCCCGGGTTGTTGTCGGCCCGGGTTGTTGTCGGCCCGGGTTGTTGTCGGCCCGGGTTGTTGTCGGCCCGGGTTGTTGTCGGCCCGGGTTGTTGTCGGCCCGGGTTGTTGTCGGCCCGGGTTGTTGTCGGCCCGGGTTGTTGTCGGCCCGGGTTGTTGTCGGCCCGGGTTGTTGTCGGCCCGGGTTGTTGTCGGCCCGGGTTGTTGTCGGCCCGGGTTGTTGTCGGCCCGGGTTGTTGTCGGCCCGGGTTGTTGTCGGCCCGGGTTGTTGTCGGCCCGGGTTGTTGTCGGCCCGGGTTGTTGTCGGCCCGGGTTGTTGTCGGCCCGGGTTGTTGTCGGCCCGGGTTGTTGTCGGCCCGGGTTGTTGTCGGCCCGGGTTGTTGTCGGCCCGGGTTGTTGTCGGCCCGGGTTGTTGTCGGCCCGGGTTGTTGTCGGCCCGGGTTGTTGTCGGCCCGGGTTGTTGTCGGCCCGGGTTGTTGTCGGCCCGGGTTGTTGTCGGCCCGGGTTGTTGTCGGCCCGGGTTGTTGTCGGCCCGGGTTGTTGTCGGCCCGGGTTGTTGTCGGCCCGGGTTGTTGTCGGCCCGGGTTGTTGTCGGCCCGGGTTGTTGTCGGCCCGGGTTGTTGTCGGCCCGGGTTGTTGTCGGCCCGGGTTGTTGTCGGCCCGGGTTGTTGTCGGCCCGGGTTGTTGTCGGCCCGGGTTGTTGTCGGCCCGGGTTGTTGTCGGCCCGGGTTGTTGTCGGCCCGGGTTGTTGTCGGCCCGGGTTGTTGTCGGCCCGGGTTGTTGTCGGCCCGGGTTGTTGTCGGCCCGGGTTGTTGTCGGCCCGGGTTGTTGTCGGCCCGGGTTGTTGTCGGCCCGGGTTGTTGTCGGCCCGGGTTGTTGTCGGCCCGGGTTGTTGTCGGCCCGGGTTGTTGTCGGCCCGGGTTGTTGTCGGCCCGGGTTGTTGTCGGCCCGGGTTGTTGTCGGCCCGGGTTGTTGTCGGCCCGGGTTGTTGTCGGCCCGGGTTGTTGTCGGCCCGGGTTGTTGTCGGCCCGGGTTGTTGTCGGCCCGGGTTGTTGTCGGCCCGGGTTGTTGTCGGCCCGGGTTGTTGTCGGCCCGGGTTGTTGTCGGCCCGGGTTGTTGTCGGCCCGGGTTGTTGTCGGCCCGGGTTGTTGTCGGCCCGGGTTGTTGTCGGCCCGGGTTGTTGTCGGCCCGGGTTGTTGTCGGCCCGGGTTGTTGTCGGCCCGGGTTGTTGTCGGCCCGGGTTGTTGTCGGCCCGGGTTGTTGTCGGCCCGGGTTGTTGTCGGCCCGGGTTGTTGTCGGCCCGGGTTGTTGTCGGCCCGGGTTGTTGTCGGCCCGGGTTGTTGTCGGCCCGGGTTGTTGTCGGCCCGGGTTGTTGTCGGCCCGGGTTGTTGTCGGCCCGGGTTGTTGTCGGCCCGGGTTGTTGTCGGCCCGGGTTGTTGTCGGCCCGGGTTGTTGTCGGCCCGGGTTGTTGTCGGCCCGGGTTGTTGTCGGCCCGGGTTGTTGTCGGCCCGGGTTGTTGTCGGCCCGGGTTGTTGTCGGCCCGGGTTGTTGTCGGCCCGGGTTGTTGTCGGCCCGGGTTGTTGTCGGCCCGGGTTGTTGTCGGCCCGGGTTGTTGTCGGCCCGGGTTGTTGTCGGCCCGGGTTGTTGTCGGCCCGGGTTGTTGTCGGCCCGGGTTGTTGTCGGCCCGGGTTGTTGTCGGCCCGGGTTGTTGTCGGCCCGGGTTGTTGTCGGCCCGGGTTGTTGTCGGCCCGGGTTGTTGTCGGCCCGGGTTGTTGTCGGCCCGGGTTGTTGTCGGCCCGGGTTGTTGTCGGCCCGGGTTGTTGTCGGCCCGGGTTGTTGTCGGCCCGGGTTGTTGTCGGCCCGGGTTGTTGTCGGCCCGGGTTGTTGTCGGCCCGGGTTGTTGTCGGCCCGGGTTGTTGTCGGCCCGGGTTGTTGTCGGCCCGGGTTGTTGTCGGCCCGGGTTGTTGTCGGCCCGGGTTGTTGTCGGCCCGGGTTGTTGTCGGCCCGGGTTGTTGTCGGCCCGGGTTGTTGTCGGCCCGGGTTGTTGTCGGCCCGGGTTGTTGTCGGCCCGGGTTGTTGTCGGCCCGGGTTGTTGTCGGCCCGGGTTGTTGTCGGCCCGGGTTGTTGTCGGCCCGGGTTGTTGTCGGCCCGGGTTGTTGTCGGCCCGGGTTGTTGTCGGCCCGGGTTGTTGTCGGCCCGGGTTGTTGTCGGCCCGGGTTGTTGTCGGCCCGGGTTGTTGTCGGCCCGGGTTGTTGTCGGCCCGGGTTGTTGTCGGCCCGGGTTGTTGTCGGCCCGGGTTGTTGTCGGCCCGGGTTGTTGTCGGCCCGGGTTGTTGTCGGCCCGGGTTGTTGTCGGCCCGGGTTGTTGTCGGCCCGGGTTGTTGTCGGCCCGGGTTGTTGTCGGCCCGGGTTGTTGTCGGCCCGGGTTGTTGTCGGCCCGGGTTGTTGTCGGCCCGGGTTGTTGTCGGCCCGGGTTGTTGTCGGCCCGGGTTGTTGTCGGCCCGGGTTGTTGTCGGCCCGGGTTGTTGTCGGCCCGGGTTGTTGTCGGCCCGGGTTGTTGTCGGCCCGGGTTGTTGTCGGCCCGGGTTGTTGTCGGCCCGGGTTGTTGTCGGCCCGGGTTGTTGTCGGCCCGGGTTGTTGTCGGCCCGGGTTGTTGTCGGCCCGGGTTGTTGTCGGCCCGGGTTGTTGTCGGCCCGGGTTGTTGTCGGCCCGGGTTGTTGTCGGCCCGGGTTGTTGTCGGCCCGGGTTGTTGTCGGCCCGGGTTGTTGTCGGCCCGGGTTGTTGTCGGCCCGGGTTGTTGTCGGCCCGGGTTGTTGTCGGCCCGGGTTGTTGTCGGCCCGGGTTGTTGTCGGCCCGGGTTGTTGTCGGCCCGGGTTGTTGTCGGCCCGGGTTGTTGTCGGCCCGGGTTGTTGTCGGCCCGGGTTGTTGTCGGCCCGGGTTGTTGTCGGCCCGGGTTGTTGTCGGCCCGGGTTGTTGTCGGCCCGGGTTGTTGTCGGCCCGGGTTGTTGTCGGCCCGGGTTGTTGTCGGCCCGGGTTGTTGTCGGCCCGGGTTGTTGTCGGCCCGGGTTGTTGTCGGCCCGGGTTGTTGTCGGCCCGGGTTGTTGTCGGCCCGGGTTGTTGTCGGCCCGGGTTGTTGTCGGCCCGGGTTGTTGTCGGCCCGGGTTGTTGTCGGCCCGGGTTGTTGTCGGCCCGGGTTGTTGTCGGCCCGGGTTGTTGTCGGCCCGGGTTGTTGTCGGCCCGGGTTGTTGTCGGCCCGGGTTGTTGTCGGCCCGGGTTGTTGTCGGCCCGGGTTGTTGTCGGCCCGGGTTGTTGTCGGCCCGGGTTGTTGTCGGCCCGGGTTGTTGTCGGCCCGGGTTGTTGTCGGCCCGGGTTGTTGTCGGCCCGGGTTGTTGTCGGCCCGGGTTGTTGTCGGCCCGGGTTGTTGTCGGCCCGGGTTGTTGTCGGCCCGGGTTGTTGTCGGCCCGGGTTGTTGTCGGCCCGGGTTGTTGTCGGCCCGGGTTGTTGTCGGCCCGGGTTGTTGTCGGCCCGGGTTGTTGTCGGCCCGGGTTGTTGTCGGCCCGGGTTGTTGTCGGCCCGGGTTGTTGTCGGCCCGGGTTGTTGTCGGCCCGGGTTGTTGTCGGCCCGGGTTGTTGTCGGCCCGGGTTGTTGTCGGCCCGGGTTGTTGTCGGCCCGGGTTGTTGTCGGCCCGGGTTGTTGTCGGCCCGGGTTGTTGTCGGCCCGGGTTGTTGTCGGCCCGGGTTGTTGTCGGCCCGGGTTGTTGTCGGCCCGGGTTGTTGTCGGCCCGGGTTGTTGTCGGCCCGGGTTGTTGTCGGCCCGGGTTGTTGTCGGCCCGGGTTGTTGTCGGCCCGGGTTGTTGTCGGCCCGGGTTGTTGTCGGCCCGGGTTGTTGTCGGCCCGGGTTGTTGTCGGCCCGGGTTGTTGTCGGCCCGGGTTGTTGTCGGCCCGGGTTGTTGTCGGCCCGGGTTGTTGTCGGCCCGGGTTGTTGTCGGCCCGGGTTGTTGTCGGCCCGGGTTGTTGTCGGCCCGGGTTGTTGTCGGCCCGGGTTGTTGTCGGCCCGGGTTGTTGTCGGCCCGGGTTGTTGTCGGCCCGGGTTGTTGTCGGCCCGGGTTGTTGTCGGCCCGGGTTGTTGTCGGCCCGGGTTGTTGTCGGCCCGGGTTGTTGTCGGCCCGGGTTGTTGTCGGCCCGGGTTGTTGTCGGCCCGGGTTGTTGTCGGCCCGGGTTGTTGTCGGCCCGGGTTGTTGTCGGCCCGGGTTGTTGTCGGCCCGGGTTGTTGTCGGCCCGGGTTGTTGTCGGCCCGGGTTGTTGTCGGCCCGGGTTGTTGTCGGCCCGGGTTGTTGTCGGCCCGGGTTGTTGTCGGCCCGGGTTGTTGTCGGCCCGGGTTGTTGTCGGCCCGGGTTGTTGTCGGCCCGGGTTGTTGTCGGCCCGGGTTGTTGTCGGCCCGGGTTGTTGTCGGCCCGGGTTGTTGTCGGCCCGGGTTGTTGTCGGCCCGGGTTGTTGTCGGCCAGGGTTGTTGTCGGCCCGGGTTGTTGTCGGCCCGGGTTGTTGTCGGCCCGGGTTGTTGTCGGCCCGGGTTGTTGTCGGCCCGGGTTGTTGTCGGCCCGGGTTGTTGTCGGCCCGGGTTGTTGTCGGCCCGGGTTGTTGTCGGCCCGGGTTGTTGTCGGCCCGGGTTGTTGTCGGCCCGGGTTGTTGTCGGCCCGGGTTGTTGTCGGCCCGGGTTGTTGTCGGCCCGGGTTGTTGTCGGCCCGGGTTGTTGTCGGCCCGGGTTGTTGTCGGCCCGGGTTGTTGTCGGCCCGGGTTGTTGTCGGCCCGGGTTGTTGTCGGCCCGGGTTGTTGTCGGCCCGGGTTGTTGTCGGCCCGGGTTGTTGTCGGCCCGGGTTGTTGTCGGCCCGGGTTGTTGTCGGCCCGGGTTGTTGTCGGCCCGGGTTGTTGTCGGCCCGGGTTGTTGTCGGCCCGGGTTGTTGTCGGCCCGGGTTGTTGTCGGCCCGGGTTGTTGTCGGCCCGGGTTGTTGTCGGCCCGGGTTGTTGTCGGCCCGGGTTGTTGTCGGCCCGGGTTGTTGTCGGCCCGGGTTGTTGTCGGCCCGGGTTGTTGTCGGCCCGGGTTGTTGTCGGCCCGGGTTGTTGTCGGCCCGGGTTGTTGTCGGCCCGGGTTGTTGTCGGCCCGGGTTGTTGTCGGCCCGGGTTGTTGTCGGCCCGGGTTGTTGTCGGCCCGGGTTGTTGTCGGCCCGGGTTGTTGTCGGCCCGGGTTGTTGTCGGCCCGGGTTGTTGTCGGCCCGGGTTGTTGTCGGCCCGGGTTGTTGTCGGCCCGGGTTGTTGTCGGCCCGGGTTGTTGTCGGCCCGGGTTGTTGTCGGCCCGGGTTGTTGTCGGCCCGGGTTGTTGTCGGCCCGGGTTGTTGTCGGCCCGGGTTGTTGTCGGCCCGGGTTGTTGTCGGCCCGGGTTGTTGTCGGCCCGGGTTGTTGTCGGCCCGGGTTGTTGTCGGCCCGGGTTGTTGTCGGCCCGGGTTGTTGTCGGCCCGGGTTGTT
>NW_027615361.1:0-46750 GCF_965212315.1 Lampetra planeri | reverse complement strand
TGATATTCTATCATCTGTTCCCAACGATTACCCGGGTCCCACACACAACGGTCGACTGCGCTGGCACCGGTTCAAACCAAACACAACCAGAGGAAACAGAGGAAATGTGCAGGGAAAGTGAGATGTGGCCACCTCTACCCGACACCGCCGTCCCACTCTGTCGGCCCTGATGTAACACAAACACCATTCAGCGCGTTTGGGCCCATTAAGCACCATGGAATGTTCAAAGAGCACACCCAGCGCTCGGCCGCTCTTATCAGCTGTGGAAATGGGTGTTTTCAACATTGTTCACCCCCCAGCGCGACTGCCCCACAGCCCACGAAGCCCAAAGAGTCTCTACTGGTCAGCAGGAGGACAGACGCGCTCTCCACTGCACAGGGTTCGGGTGGGCCAGTGCAATAAAACAAAGGTAAGAGCAGGGCTACGATGACCTCCTGTGCCCCCCCCCACCCCCGCCAAAGCTTTTGTTTCCTCTGGACCTCCCTCACATGCCTGCCGTCTCCCCGCTTCCAGCTGGTGATAAGCTGGACAATGAAGGCTGTTAGGCTGCAATAAGGGACGGGGATAAGGGCTCCTCTGCCGCCACAGCCGGGGCCCAGTGATTGATTCCCCGGGCAGAGGCGCGTTGGGGTCACTGAGCCAGCCTATCGTCGTCGCTGAAAATAGTCTCTGTTCGCCCTTTATCACTGACGTTAGCCCCGGTGCTACATTAGCGCTCACTAGCGTGCTTCGGTTGGCGCCATCAGAAATCACTGAACGGTTCCTGAAGTGTCCCTGGGTTCGTGGACCTGGTGGGAAGAAGGAGAAAACGTCCATCGGTTCCTGGAAGGTGACAACAGCCACACTGCTGTCATTACGGTAATGGCTTCTGCTCTGCTGCCGTATCCTGCCGAGTCATTACCGTAATGACAGCAACAGGGCTGTGAAGAGCGAGTGAACTTTCAACCGTTGGACGTTTTCTCCTTCGAGCTCCTTCTTCACCCTGGGGAGAGGAACTGAGTGACACTTCTCCGCTTCCAGGAACCGGTCGACATTTTCCGATGGCGCAAACAGTCACGTAATTACAGTACTCCCAAGTATGCTAGCGTGGATGCTTCTTTTCCAGTGGAGTACCTGCGGTCACCGTGTCCCTGTCCTTTAGACTTTGCTCCTCTACACTCGCCCGCCGTTGGATTTCAAAGCGTCTGGAGAAGCCTTCCTTGGGTTTCCAAAGCGACTGCAGCATGAGGGGTTTCTCGTTGTCGCCCACCACTCGGAAGCACTCCCTCTTCCACTGGCTGTCGGCGCTCGTCTGGCCAATCACGTCACACAACACGTAGTCCTTGGCGTCTTCTTTTTCCAGGCAGTACCTGAGCAACAAAAGCAAATTCAAATATTCAAACCGACCTTAGCCCTTTATCGCTGACAGTTACCCCCGGTGCTACTCTGGAGTACCGTAATTACACGACTATTTGCAGAAAACGGTTCCTGAAAGCTGAGACGTGTCACTCGGTTCCTAGACCAGGTGTGAAGAAGGAGGAAACATCCATCGGTTCTTGAAAGCTGAGAACAGCCATGCAGCGGCCATTACGGTAATCCCATTCACTCCGTTGCCGGTGGATCATTACCGTAATGACAGCATCTTGTATGTGAAGCGCAACTTCTCAGCATTCAGGAGCCGTTCAATGTTTTCTGATAAAAATTGCAAATAGTAATAGTAGTAGGGTAATTCAAAGTATGCTAGAGCGACTGTGTCCGCAGCGATGACCAGGTAATCAGACTAAGACTAGGACGGTGTTCCCTGCGGCTTCATTCGTACGAGGACTTGAAGACAGTAAACAGGAGAAGAAGTGTCTGCACGGGCCTGCACGAACACGCAGGATTCTTGAGAAACTGGCTGAGGACGTCTTAGCGTCAGCGTGTTTCAGCCCCGTCTCATCTCCGACACACGGTGTCGTGGAAGTCCTCACCGGTCCAGGGCTTCCTTCACCAGTTCCTTTGCACTGGACTGTGTGGTGGCCAGCACACTCTTGTAGTTGGTCCCCTGGCAGATGTCACTGCCAAAGATCTTCAGGATGCCGGGGACAGACCTCTGGCAGGACAGCTCGGCGGGGTCGTCTCCTGCCTGGAGGTGTCCAGCCAGGCCCCCCGCTGCCCTGCTTGTGACCAGGGCGTCCGCTGTCCCGGAGGTTGGGGCTGTGGTTGAAAACAGTTGAAATCCTGTTGTTGTGACGGCGTATTTTGCTCTTGGCCGGCTGCCGGACCCCCGCGCTCTCTGTGGAGCGGACAGTGCTGTCGGAGTGGTTGGATCTACGAGGAAAACAAACAAAATCACAATGTCCAATGACTGGTCTATCTGTCTCATGTACATTTAAATACAGAAAATGTGTCATTAGTATCCATATGAAAAGGCTTATGCACTTATGGAGGGTTTTTTTTTTTAAAACTGCATCTGATAAAATCTGATTTAGGAAAACTCAGACTTCTCAGGTCAACAGGAAAAGTGTGTTTTTAATCCTCCTTCTGCAAGTTTATTGTTTTCTAATACAAATATGGTAGAATACAAATATGTCCTCAAGGATTTAAAATATTTGAAAGTTTTGAAGGCCTGTGATGGACAACACTAAAACAACAATTCTTACTAATAATATTTGTCTTACTTCTAATCAAAATGGCAGATTTTTGTACTTTATTTTTAGCTGAAAGTATGTTTGAATCAAGTGAAGTTCCTTTTCCAGGTGATGTGTTTTATTTTAAGCGTAAAGAGACTTTATGACTACGTTTGTATTAGAACTAAGACACGTATTCTTAGTTAGACAGTGTTCTTTCCAGTTGTTGCAGTGAACCTGTGTCCCACTCACTGCACAGATCCATTGCTGGCTTTCCTGCCCAGCTTCGCCAGCCGCTTCTTCGGGGAGCGGATCAGCAGACCCACCGGAAGTTCAGGGCTTGTTTATTGACGTGGCTGCTCCTCTCCTCCGAAATCATTTTGTTTTTCCTTGACAGCGAACAACGAAACCACCTCACCAAAGCGGCATTATCCCTCCGCGAACCGTGTGTTTGTTTCCCCTCGGACCGGCTCCGAAACGTCACATCCCCGCTAGTTTCAAACGTCCATCGCAGTTTGGCTAAGGACGAAGTCCGAACGGAGACGTCGGGTCGGAGGGGAAAAGAACGAGAGAAAGTGTGTCACCGAGTTCGTCCATGTCTCACTGGAAGTCCGTTGTCTCTTGGTCCGGGTCTCCGTATCCGTGAGAGCCGTTAACCGGCGGCGGACTGACAGAGCGGAGGTAATGCGCTCCCGCACGCGCTACTCCAAGTTACGTCAACTGGTACGTACGTGCCAGGAGGCGGGGCTAGTAACCCCCAAACACACTGTCTGTGTTTGTCTATGCTTGGGAGGACATTCCGCCAACTATTACAAAGCACAAACAACAGATAATTAACCTTCACTGGAAATAATCAAAGGCACATGTCAAGACAATGGGTTTAAAACAAAATTGGAGAGGGTGGTATCTGTTTTTATTTGCCCGTTTTGCTCTTTTAGTGTGTTGGCTTTGTAACCTGTCTATATGTAGACATGCTTGTGTTTGGTCCCTGTATTTCCCTTTATTGTTTTGCGTTTAACAATAATATGAAAAAAATGGGGAAAAGTTAATAGTTTGAAAAAAGTTTAATAGTCATGTAATCAAATATTTGTCAACAATAATCATTCAAACATCAATATGGGTTAAAACAACACAACGTTCACTTAAAACCAAAACACTAACGTTCATGAGCTGACTAGTCAGCAAATCCACAGACATGTATGTCTGTGAGCAAATCAACCCTGAGCAGACGTGAAGGACAGGAAATGTGTTTGTCTCAGAGTGCCATCTAGTGGCCATCAAGTAAATTTCGTTACAACAACGCAGTACTTCCGCTGTGTATCTTGATTTTGACCCCAGACTGGAGCTCATCTGATTAATCTTCCATGTCCCCACAAAGCAGCTCCATGTCTGATAGATCTTCATGAAACTGTCGCCAGAATAGAGCTCACGTTTTCCCATTTCAGTGTCCTAAATCTCCGGGATTAAGTAACTAATTAACTGACAAAAGTACATTTCTCAATAATGGAAAAAAAAAGAATAAAGCAGCCATGAAACATACAGCTTAACAGTAGTAACAGCAGTAACATGGGATCATACAAATGGTACAAGTGATTCATCATAACGCACCTCTTTAAGGATGTTTCAGTAACCAATTTATTTAATGCTGTTGTTAATGTCAGCATCTGTGACAACCCTAAAAAGCACTATACCAATAAAATAAAACCTTCAGTTCATTTAGCTTCAGAGGCTCCACAACACACACAAACTGGAGCTTGACAGGCTCTTGCCAGCTATGGTCATTAGCTGCCCGAAACCCAATGAGATCATTCCCAGCACACACACACACACACACACACACACACACACACACACACACACACACACACACACACCACAACAGTTCAAAAAACACAACTTGACCACTAGAGGAGGCCAGAGACTGAAAATGAGAACTGACAGGGTGACGCGTCCCTAAAACCCTGAAACACTAAAACACTAAAACCCAACTCTTGGAAAATCACAATTACATTTTGGCATTGACATATTAACAGTACTTAATACATGTTTACACACACACATGTATACACATACACATTAATTCTTTGTTTTCAAATGCAGCGACTATTTCTAGTAGAACTATTTCTGGTTCTTAGGAATATTTATGAAGAAATAAGAAATTCCAACAAAGACCCTGATCTGACACCGCGCCAGAAAGGAACAGAGCTCTGAGTTTGAAGGAAGGCGTGACTTCCTGTTTCTACAAATGTGTGATGACGCCTTTCCTGTCATTGCGGTGGATGTTTTCAATCTGAGCTGTTCCCTCTTCTTAGACCCCAAGATGAACAAGCAGAACCGATGACTTGGTTCCTATTACTCCTGTATTAGCAATGCTGCAGGGGTGACACGGTGGACGGGGTTCAGCACACACAACACATCAACTGGTTGATCGCAGACCAGAAAATCTAGACTCTCAGAGACTAGTGCTAAGTTGTGATTAAAGTGCCCAGTGTAGGTGGAACAGGCACATTGCCCATAGGTTAAAGTACATCAAGGGATTGCACAATGCATTGTTGCACATGCTGGCGTGATGGCTCGTCACCTGATTTCACAGAAATGTGTCAGAAAGAGCTTAGTTCACCATGGTATAGAAGGATTGGAAACAGTCAGTAATGAGACACACGACTGGTCAAAGGTTTGACCTTCATCCAGTCTCCAGTCAAAAAGAACAAAACGGTACGATTGAAAACATGGAGTGTCTCTGGACTTCAACCCCATGGAGCTGGTTGGGGACAAAATGGACAGGAGAGGGAAAGAAAAGCTACAACCTACAAGTGCTCCACAGTTATGGGAACTTCTGCAACAGAGTCGGGAAGAACTTTCGGAAGTCCACGTACCACGAGTGTGTTCAGCTACTCTGATGAGTCCAAAGTTTAGGATACATTTTGGTTTCTCAATTGATTCTTTCTTATCTTCCCTTGTTTATTCGTTCTACTCTTTAAGTACACTGAGACATTACAATGCATCATTTTCAACAAAATTCTGGAACTTTTGGGGGGTTCTAAAACATTTGACCAGTAGTATCACCGAATGATGGACTGTGAATTGTGAAGGTCACATCACTTGGTTGACAACGCTGGGTTTAGCTGACGGGACTGCAAACGCTGGAAATGGTTCATGTTTTTAGACTGCTGTGGTTTAGAGTACGTGAGTTTCACTGCAACTGAAAACTGCAGCGTGTTGAGCCGTACAAGCCTTCCGTGCTCAGCCTGGAACGTGGTGCAACCGGCTTCTAATGCTGTCGGTCACTCTCCTCTGCTGTGATGATTCTTGACGGACGCTTCTTGGAACCACTGGTCATCATTCCATGTGTGGAGCTGATCTGGAAGAGTTAGTTAATAGTCAATAGTGGCTTTTGCGCTCATGCCATGTTACACATAACCCCGAGTTTGTCCTTGATCTCGTCCCTTTTGGCGTTTTACTGCTTCTGTGCAAGTCGGCCGTCTGTCTGCCGTGGTACAGACACAAATAATGTCGCGCAACACAGCAAGACCCAGGATCCCAAGATTTACGAAGCATTCACGGGATGTTGTGTCGTTTCATTTGACACAAACGTCTGTTGGAAGAGTTCAAACTGAACTGATGCCCATGGACTCAAAGTCCACCTTATAATGCTCCAG
Source organism: Lampetra planeri (assembly GCF_965212315.1). Lineage (NCBI taxonomy): Eukaryota > Metazoa > Chordata > Hyperoartia > Petromyzontiformes > Petromyzontidae > Lampetra > Lampetra planeri. Next base: position 40,503 of record NW_027615361.1, on the reverse strand, counting down.
CTGTGAATCACAGTTGGCTCTGCCAGTGATGGGTACATGTGTACACAGATAAAACTTTCTGGGCTGTCGACAGCCTGGTTTGTTTGTCCTGAATCTTCTTTTTGTTAATGATCTGCTAAACCAGACTGGAGAGCTGCTCCTGCAGCATGTTAAGTTTCCCCACTCATGGCCCATTCTGTGTAATACAGTTATATTAATAACAACATAACACCATCACATCGCAGCAAGATGGTCCCTGGACCGATTCCTGCTGGGGGCGGGGGGGCCCCTCCCTCTGTCAGCATGCCTTCTTGCCTTGCCTAGATTAATTGGTTACTCTAAATTGCCCTTAGGTGTGAATGTGAGTGTGATCGGTCGTCAATTTATGCACTTTAGCCCTGCGATGAGCATATCGGAATGTACCAGTTGAAAAAGACTTTGAAATGATATTTGAAGATTGTCATTGTTTGAAGATATGACCATGCATTATTTGTGCGTTATTTGTTGTCAAAGGGAACTAGCCCAAAAGCACAATTTATTTTCACGCCTACAAACACAACCACTGCGAGGTACTAACTTGGACATACCAATGCAACTGGAGGACACTTATCTGTCCATCACATGTCCCAAGTGCATAACATCACATTCACAAGCCCCCACCCACCCAACTTCTGCTTATACTGATTATGTGTCTTTATCTCATGGACACAAGTAAATGAATATTGATATTAAGAAAAGGTCCACTTTTCATTTTAGGCTACATGCCTTTCAGATGATGTTTGTTCCAGTTTGACATTTAAATTGTGTTGGTTGGTTTGTATCCGACTGATCCATTTGTCATGAATCAGCTACCGTAGGCTTGAGCTGTGTGGGTAGCGCTCATGTTACAGTGACACATGTCGGTGTGACACAAGCAATGAATCAGTGAATTTGTCAAAACCATGCATAGGTTTGTGCTCTCTGCGCGCTGTATTCATTTTTTTTTAATTGTTATTCTTGCATTAACATATTGAATTTTTTTTGTGTGTGTGTGTGTTTTTTTTTTTTAAACCTTGACTTGCGTCCTGCAGGAATTTCCCCTTTTGAGATACTTTTGCTGTTTATTTCGAAATCATTAATCGTTAATCTTTGGGATTAACAGATAAATGTGTTATCTTATCTTGCATTTGTGTTGCAGATGGTCTGGTTTATGTTGTCTTGGGTTCCCTGTGATGTGGTCCACTTCATTTCATTTCTCCATCTCAGAATAACGGACACTGACTTGTCTGCTATCATCACAATCAAACATTAGAACACACCCCATTTTTCAAGGTAAACAAACCAGATATCAGTATTAATCTATAATATAGAAAAATATCAATATAAAGAAAGAAATGAATTGGAAGGTGGTTTTGACCTTTGACTTGGACTGTAAACAACCTTTAGTCTGGCCACTTCGTTCTGATAAAAACTGACTGTTTCACTGTCCCATTTCCCCTCAAACATGTGATCTACAGGAAAGCTCTGCTAGACACACACACCCCTTCCTCCTCCACGATGTACTTTCTGTTTTCTTGTTCCATGGGGACTATGAAATGTGCAGATAAAACCTGCCACTAGGAGTTCACTGTTATGTATTAAAGAGCACAATTAGTTGGATGATTGTGGATAGGAACTTGAAAGTTGAAAAGGAAACTTTTATGTATTATTTATGTACACGGAAGAGCACACATTTTTATTTACTATCTATCAAGTCAATAGGCTACTGACGTTTGTAACATCAGAACAGAGCAGTTACCATTTTGTCGTATGAATATATATATGGTATATATGGACCATATATATGGTCTGAAAATACCTTATTTTTGTCGTACACATTCACTTTGCCCACTTCTTCTTTCCTCTTCCTCACAATTAATTATTATCTAAAAACTTTCAGTCAGCTGAGATCTTATCCAAGTAGTTCCCAAGGAAACCACATTTATATTGGTACAGTGTATTACTATTAACATCCAACCTGTGATGGAAGAGAAAACAAATAAATTACAAAAGTGGCGTTTCCGACTTTCACTACCAGTTTCGTTTTGACTGCATTTCTTCCTGCCTCCTGTAGAGCGAGAAGCTTGAGGGGCAGGGTATTTTGTCTGTGAGCTCTATAAAAGGGTGGTTTCAGCTTCACAGATAACAGCAAGCAGCCCAACGAGCCAGCAGCCATACACACCAGGCAGAGACTAACAGAGACACAGCGTAAGTTTATTTCACGACATGGCATTTTATTGATTTATAAATATATAGAAATAATGTCAGCTCTATTTATTTCATGCAAAACAGAAAATGTATCAAACAAATTCAAACATATTTTCACCAAATTGCCGTTACAAGGCTAAATTCTGCTGAACAATCTAATTTACATTCTAAAAATCAAATAAGTTCCTATCCAATCGAATCTAATAAATTGTATATTTCCAAAGAATAATATTCAATGATACATTGTGTACTTACTGAGCAGGAGTGAAACAATCACAGGGTGGCATAGTCTGAGATGTTTAAGCGTTAGGGCAACAGATAACCTCTGACAAATCCATGTCAAAGTGCCCTGGACTCTACTTATACGTGAGCAACGGCATGAGTTTCCCTGATCAAGCAGTGGCACAAACGCTACTGATCAAGCAATAACACGGATGTGACTGAGGCAGCAGTGACATTGTGCTCGTTATCAAAGATGATTAAAGATTTCCAGATTGTCTTCATGAATTAGAGCTCAAGGCTAACAAACAGTCAATATGTTTTTTTTTTTGTTTGTTTGTTGCATGTGTTGTCAAACGGGCCTCATGTGTATTCATCTGGTGGGGTATGTGCCACACAAGACACAAAACCCAACAGTACTGGGCCGGCCTAGCATGAAGACCTATTAGAATAATAGAGAAAAAAACAGTCAAATGAAAATAATACAGGTATACCTCTTTTTTGGCATGTGTTGTCAAACCTGTCACCAGGAATTATGAATGCAATCTGGACCAGAAACCTACATAACAAATGGAGTGAAGCGGGTGTGTTATTTGTCACCATAAAGGACATTGATACCTTAGCCCAGCAGATAGGAGGAAGTTCCTGTCTTTTTGTTTTACCTTTCTTAACCTTGTGATATCTTACATTAAATTAAATACAATTTCACGTCATTAAATTAAATCGTTCACATATGACACATCACTTCGGTTGAGAATTCCAATTATCTCTGACAGACAGTAATCACTCACCGCCAAGGTCCTCGTAAAACGTAAAGTCTTAAGGTCCTCGTATACCACAGTATTTCCCAAATATGCAAAACAATAGCTTGCCTGTCACATTTTCTTTCCTCAACTATTGTCAAACCTGCATCACCAGACACTGTGAACAGATGTGTAATCTGAACCCAAAACCAATATAATAAGATGTCTGTAAGGAACTACTAAGACCATGGACACCATTCTGTCTGTTACGACACCTGAAGAAATCTTATAGCTTCACTGATACCAGAGCTGATTACACAGGAGGAAGTTTCGGTTTTCCTGTCTCTCAAAGGTGGAAAGTTGGAGTTACAATTACTCAGTCATTTTTGTGTGTGTTTATTTATGCATTTGGTACCACCGTAAGCTTATTAGTAACCAAGTAACTTTGAAATAGTTTATTTTGTGCTTGAACTTGGGTAAAATTTCATTTCATCAAGATAATAGTAGTACTTTTCTTTTACTTTAGACTATGTCTTTATATACTTTATGTACTTTATACACTTTAGACTACTATCCATCTCTGCTGTCTTTTCTTGACGCCTTTAACATATAAAAAATGAGTTGGAGCTGATCCCAGCATGCTTTTGGAGGTGGAGAACCCGGTAAGAACCCACACAGACTGGGGGAGCCAGGAATCGAACCGAGGGCTTTCCTGCTACCATGTCGCCCCAGTGAACTGTGTTACAATTCCTTAATCTTAACATTGTCTCACTCGTTCTCTCAGGTCTCCATCCAGGATGTCCAAGATTAACAGGATGCCTCTTCTCGATTACCCCGTCCCAGAGCTGGATGTCACCCTGAAGGAAGTGGACCGTGTGCTTCAGCTCATTTTAAGCTCTGGTCAATACAATGAGTTCAAGAGGACCCTGGAGCAGCAGGGGGGGCTCCTTGAAGATGCCCAGCAGAAACTGGCAAGCAGTGCTGCAGGCCAAGAGAACTGGGTGACTGAGAAGTTCAAGGACGGATTGCTGTCTTGTGCCGGCCCTATACCAACCTCCACTACGGTCCCTGTTGTCATGCCAATGTCTAGGGCCCAGAGCTGCTCCCAGTTACAAAGAGCAGCTGCTATTCTTTGGGCAGCAGCAAAATTGTATAGTGAACCCTTGTTGCTAGAGGGCGACGTGCCACTGGAGCACACGCAGCAGTCTGAGGTATTCGCCGCCAGCCGACTTCCTGGCAGAAATCAGGATGCGCTTAAGGTAAAATGCGGGACAAGGAAAAGCGCTTGTTCATGTGTAAACATCCTGCAACAGTCTAAGTCATCTGTGTCTAATCCTTTGCAGGTCTACCCGGATAGCCTCCACGCCATCATCACCTGTGTCGGAGGGGTGTTTCCTATTGAGATACTGCAGCGTTCCACTGGAGGGTCCGTTGCTGCTCGATCCTTCACTGACATCTACAACCAGCTGGCCAAGGTGGTGGACCGACCCCGTGCAGGAAAAGAGAACAATCCCACTGCCGTTTGCAGCCTGTCGGCTCTGGATCGCAAGACCTGGGCTTCCATCAGGGAGGAGATCCTGGTGAAAGGAGGAGCTGCAGCAGCATCACTGGGTGTGATGGAGAGTGCTGTGCTGACATTGTGTCCTGGAAGACTGCAACGCACCGTCTGGACTGGCTGATATCCTGAATGCAGTGAGGCTGGGAGGAGACGGAGACTGCCCATCTCTGAGATACTATGACAAGGTATGATTGCACACACATTGTCCACAAACGTCCACTAATGCTGCTCTTAAATTGGTCAGATGAAACAATTACATCAGTGCTCATCAATGACCCAATGACCAATGACCCAAAAGTCTTCATTACTGTCCAAAAGTCCCGTTCAACATAGACAAGGAAGCATTTTTTTGCATGTCTAAATGCAAAGTAAACTTTTATGTCAAACCTGGAAAGTGCTCATGGACCTGTTTGTTTGTTTGTTTGTTTGGACAGGTGTTAAATCTGGTGGTGTTCAAAGATGGCACAGCTGGGATGGTCTTTGAGCACAGTGTTGTGGACGGACTGGTGGCTGGCTTTATAACGGAATGTGTGTACCATCTCTCTGAGACTGTGATGGATTCTGGTCCAGTAAACGATGTTAACAGCGATCCCGTTATCCCAACTTGCCTAATATTCCCCTTGCATGGTGTGAATATACCCAAGTCAAAACCTCCATTTCAAACAGCTAATTCACTGGTCACATTTGACGTGGCATCTTTTCCTGACGTGTTTTCAACTCTCAGAGACCAGAGAGGTGTGTATGACGCTTGGATCAACTTCTCTTTGCAGCTTTCGCTGATGCAAACTCTTGGGGAAGCAGCTGCCAGTCACATTCTTGTCACACCTACCCATGTGCGCCACTATAAACATGGCCGCTGTGATCCCACATACTCACATAGTAAAGAGTCTCAAAAGTTAATCAGTGCATTAGCATCTGCCATTAGGCCAGACAATACAATTGAGTACACCAATGACCTCCTATATTTGTTCCATGTTGCATTTTTGGAACACAAGGGCCTCATCAGAAACACCAAAACCGGTCAAGGTGTGGGACCCCACATTGCAGTTTTACGTCGATCATTGCCATCTGACAATCCACTGAAGAAATTTCTGGACCCCTTTGGATGTCCATCTGTGTACCTAACAGGCATGAGTCTGATGGAGGGTGTGGAGTGTGGCGTAGGAAATGTTTATGCCCAGGATCAGCTGGCTGTGACCTACCTTGGAAAAACAGACAAGGTTCGCATTGTGCTTAACGGGAAAGGGACCTTTGCCCAGGCACTGGAAAAGCTTCAACAACAGCTGAAGGTAAACCTGCAGATAGTTATGCTTCTGGCTCTTAGATATGCCATCGCATGCCAAATGGGAGCCCTGGAGTGTCTGCTCACACAGGGTAAAACAGGACAAATGAATGGAGAAACACATGACTGCGCAATGAGCACAAGCAGCGGCAAAACTACTGTTGACTCTACCACAGGCATGAGTTCAGACTACACTCTGGTGATACATGGTGGGGCAGGAGAGGAGATGATGCACAACCCTCAAGTGAATGATGTTATTGAGTTTGCCCTGCAGACCGCTTTAACCCTGGGGTCCCAGGTACTTCAAGATAATGGAGGGAGTCTTGATGCAGTTCAGAGAGCAGTGGAAGCTCTGGAAGATTGCTTCCTGTTCAATGCGGGTAAAGGCGCAGTATTCAACAAAGATGGTAAAAATGAAATGGAGGCAACAATCGTGGATGGTAATGCAATGAGATCCGGATCCGTTGCTTGTGTGCAAAGTGTAAAGAACCCGATTAAAGCAGCCAGATGTGTCATGGACAAAAGCCCACATTCACTCATTGTAGGAGATGGTGCTGAGGAGTTTCTTCAGGGGCTGGAGGAGAAAGGGAAAAACGGTCAAGCCTGATTATTTCTACACGGATGTACGTCACAGACAGTTAATGGCAAAGCTCAGTAGCGGAAATCCTTCAAAACCTAACCATCCCCAGACAGTTGGAGCAGTTGCATTGGATCGCTGGCATAAATTGGCTGCTGCGTCATCCACAGGTGGGATGGTTGGGAAAATGAGAGGGCGAATTGGGGACATAGCAGTCATTGGGGCAGGAATATATGCTGATGATACGTTAGCTATTGCCTGCTCTGGAGATGGGGATGTGTTTCTTAGGCACACAGTTGCACAGAAAATAGCCAGCCTGTACCACCACAAAGGCTACAGCCTTAGACAGGCATGTAAAGAGGTGATGACTGAAAATCTAAAAGGCATCTGTGCAGGAATTGTGGCTGTGGACAATAAAGGTGACGCTGTTATTGAAGCAAATGCTGCTGTGATGTTTGTGGCCTCAGTGATAAGTGGTGTTTCAAGAGTAGACATCCTAAGGCCCATGAGGAGCTTCTCTAACGTGATCTGGGAAACAGATGAGCTCGTTGCCTATCTGCATGCCAATCCCTGGATTCCTGGGTCAACCATTTTGACTCGAAAGACTCAGGGTGGTGCAAGCAGCATCTTCCGTTGGGCTGCACCCGACTTTCTGGTTCTCCTACAAGAAGCAAAAGCTGTATCAGGCAAGCTATGTGAGCAAGCAAAAGCTGTATCAGGCAAGCTATGTGAGCGCCTGGGAGTTGAGCGTTGTGCCTTGGTTTTCAATCCAAAACCTTGTCAGACAGCACAGATTAGGCTACTCCCACTTCATGGACTAGCGCAAAAATGGCTGGCTCAAGTCTCCAATCAAGAGGAATTTAACTCTCATCACCCTGGCTACTGCACCTCAAAAAGTGGTCCCCGCTGGGATGATGATAAACTGACACAGGTTCAAGCCAAGATACGCCAAAGACGGCTCACATCAAATGACCAGCCTTCCTTTGACTATTTTGGCCACCCTTCACACGATAACCTGTTCAGTCGTATCATCCGTGGAGAGGAACAACAGTGGAGAGTATGGGAGGATGGTCAGCATGTTGCTTTCCTTACACCATACCCAAACACACCTGGAGTAACTGTGGTAGTGCCACGCAAACCCTTGTCCAGTGACATTTTCACACTGGAGGATGCTGACTACAGAGCACTGATGATGGCCACTTATAAAGTTGCCCGACTGCTGGAGGAGGGACTGAGAGCTCAAGGAGTTGCACTGATTATTGAGGGTTTTTGAGATCGACTATGCTCACACCAAACTGATCCCCTTGATACATTCACCAGATGGCATTCAGCTTCCTGATCCACAACCAGAATTTTTCCAAAGCTATCCCGGTTATGTGTCATCAATCGATGGACCAGCCGCTGACCCTCAGGCCCTACAAAAGATCCACTCCACAATCACTGTCTGCAGGCCTCCACGTTCCTGGGAAGACCCTACATCCCACTCAACGGTTGCCATCAAGAGCCAGTGGTATCACAACATTTTCCAGATTCAGAACACTCTTTTCCACAGCACAGTGGAATATTTTAACAATTCCTGCCAGTATGCCTACGCCTTGACCCCTCTCACCACAGACACCATTTCCTCACCGATGGGTCTGGGATCTGACTCAGAACCAGTTTCTGTTAATCTGCTGGGCCAGAACGTCTACCTGGCTGACTCGATGCAGTTTATTCTTGAATACTTCCTCCGGTTCCAGGAGAATCTAGCAGGGACCTATTATATCTCTTCCAGCTTCAGAGGGGAAGATCCAGACGCCACACACTTGAACCAGTTCTACCATGTGGAGTGTGAACTGCTGGGTAACATGGACAATGCCATTTCCATCGCAGAGGGATACCTGGCCCATCTTACCAAGTCAATGTTGAAGAAACATTCGGAAATAATCCTAAACACCGCTGGGACCCTCGACCATGTCACGTCCATGTTGAGCAAGCTGAATGCAAAAACCCCACTACCAAGAGTTCCTCTAGACCAGGCCATTCTCATGATGCCATCTGCTGATTGCTTTGAGTTGGTACAGGATGGTCAACCCCAGTTTGGTCGAAAGTTAACACGCAAAGGGGAGCGTGTCTTGATTGAGAAATATGGTGGAGCTGTTTGGTTGACTGAGATGGACCATCTAGGTGTTCCCTTCTACCAGGCATACGTTGAGGGCACTGGTCGGCGCAAAGCCAAAGCCGCTGACCTTCTGTTTGGCTTGGGTGAGACTGTAGGTCTGGGCGAACGTCATTCCACCCCTGAGATGGCACGGGAGGCCCTTCGACACCATGAAGTTTCAGAAAAACCATACAGTTGGTATATTAGCATGCGGCAGGTGAAACCACTTCTCACCAGTGGGTGGGGCATGGGTTCTGAACGGTTTCTTTGCTGGCTGCTTCAGCACGATGACGTGAGAGATATGCATATCATTCCGAGGATGAAAGGAATGAAGTACATGCCCTAGTCAGTGGGTCTCAACAGCTGTTTAGGCCTTCAGGGGTAATGAGATATTTGATACCAGTTGTGATTTATTAAAAGGAGAAGCAGCACTAGCATAAGAAATCTCCCTAAAGTAGAAATTCTACAAATAATCATAATTAGTTCATAAAATGTCATAAAATGAGTTAATTGATTAAATGTTAAGTGATCAGTGATCAGCTATTTCAAGTTGTGTTCATGTTTCACTGTTGTTGTGCATTGTGTAAATATAAAAACATTTAATCACCTAAGAATAATTCTCTTTATGAATAAATGTGTATTCAGTATTTTCCATACCATCATCACATACATATGTATGACGTTTTTGTATGACGATTTTGAACAAATCAAAGCATTGATTTTAAACACTTTACTCGATCAATTAGATGTGTTATAATGACATTTAATACCTGCGTGTGCAAGTTTTAAAATTTCACTTTTTGGTGTTTCCTTTGTAGGTTGTATTAACTCTTAATAAAGTCATGTAATCGTCCTAACTTTGTCATTCCTGTGTACGCACGTTGAATAAAAGGAGAAAATTGACAACATTCTGGTTAAGACGTTATTAAAAACTTGTTGAAAGGAATTTGAGTTAGTATTTGAAAATATTTATAGCAGTAAGAAGATCTCTATCTGCATTTTGATTTTGTGTTTGTTTGACAAAGCCAGCTGAAGCTGATGTAGCCTACTAGTAATTTCCTGTTACATAAATATGCCATAAATCATTCTATGTTTAGACATGTATATTTAAGAAACCTCCAGATTTGTATGTTTCCTACAGTGAAGTAGAAAAAGAAATGCTTAACACTTTACCAGCCAATGCTTAATTTCCAGTTCATAGTTCATATTAGCACATCACTCCTTTCTAACATGTATGTAGATCACAGTGTTCCATGTTAATAAACTATAGAATGACTTTCTTAGTTTCATGGATTTTTTTAATGCACATTTTGGAGGCACTGAATGGTATTGTGTTTTAGTGGAGGGTGGCGCGCTTAGCAGAATGTCTCATTTCAGAATTACTGATCAGCTGAATGCAAACATAAGAAACAATTGTTTTTGAATAAAAACCTGTGGAAACAAATGACTGATAATCCAAGCGTCCACTTGTGTCAACCATTGTGTCAATTAACAACACCCGTTTAAATAATTTGAATAGTCATATTAATAATGTATAAAGTGTATAAAGTATTGATGTATCCATTTGAATCATTCACTCATTAGTATCAACGGTAGGCATTTTAAAAGCATTTGCTTCTTCCATACCCATTTGGCTTTCTTATCCAACAGGAATTTTATTTTGTACAGTATTAATAAACCAGTGTTTCATTGCTTTGCACGTCTTCCAAGCCTGTGATAATGAACTCCTGTTGACAATAATTTGTCACAATAAATTGACACAAAAGACATGGCAATTGCATATCACTTTCGCCTACACATGACACATAGCTAAGTAGTTAGCTTTCGATTCATACTTTATTTTTTAATTCGACGTTGACTTCCATATTGTGTAAAGGACCAAAAAAAATTTTTTTTAAATGTGCCCATGCTGCCCTTTTCTGACTTTCAGGCCCTGCCCCCCTATGATCATGTGCACGTCACTGAGTGAGTGGCATCTTCCTGTCTGTATAGAATGGACTGTATGGAGAAAAAGAAGGCCAGATAAATGTCATTCATCGAATAATAAGAGCATACGTAGATTAGCCACCAGATGTCACTGTTCTTGGTGAGAATGAAGTTGTATGGTTTCACATACCGAGAAAAGTCTGCCCTTTATCTCGTGAGTGGTTACGGCCCTGGGGCACAGGAGCGAAGGAGAGCTCCGCCTCGGCTTTAACCGGCCAGACTCGGATCGACTCGGGCGGACACGGATCCATCATGGCGGCACAAACCCGTGCGCTGGTTTCTGGACAGTGGCTCGCGGACGCAATCAGAAACAACCTCATTCGGTCCGACATTCGCATTCTCGACACGTCATGGTACCTCCCGAAATTGCAACGGAACACGAAAGCAGAATTTGCGGAGAAGCACATTCCGGGCTCCTCGTTCTTTGACATAGACGAATGCAGTGACCGGAACTCGGAGTTTGACCACATGCTGCCCGCCGCCAGCCACTTCTCCCGGTACGTGGGAGACCTGGGCATCGGAAACGACACACACGTAGTCGTGTACGACACCAGCGACTTTGGTCGTACAGCGCCCCCCGAGTGTGGTGGATGTTCCGCCTGTTCGGACACAGCCTGGTGTCGGTGCTGGACGGCGGCATGAAGAACTGGCTGGCCGACGGACTTCCGGTGACGTCGGAGCTGCTGAAGCCGGAGCGCAGAGACTTCACGGTGACGATGAACCGGTCGTGGGTGAAGAGCTACGAGGAGGTTCTGGAGAACATGAAGACCGAGCAGGTCCAGGTGGTGGATGCCCGATCTGCGGGCAGGTTCAGGGGCATTGAACCTGAGCCCAGAGAGGGTGAGCTGTGCTGTGTGACACACAAAGATTAAAACAAATTAGAACCAGTAAAAACGATACAGTTTAAAGCGTGTGGCAAATTAGGACAGGAAAATCATTACAAGTCGAAAAATATAAATGAAATAAAATGGTTTTAAAAGGAAATCGGTGTTGCAGAGGTGCAGGCGTGTGGTAGTGAAAGCTATTTGAGGAAGAAATAGGTTCTAAGCTTTGCTTGTTGAATTAAAACCTCTTAAGATGCTCTTAGTGCATTTCATGCTTGTCACAGATGAACTTTATCATATCTAACGTTGGATTTAGAACCTCTTGTCCTGTTTGTACATCACACACATAGCTAAAGTTGAGTTTTAGATGTAATTTGATGTGTGCCTGAGTAGTAGTACTTTTTCTTGGGTGGAATATTTGAGTCTTTTTCCACTCTTCCACTGGTGAAATCAGTGTTTTAATTTGAACCTTGCAGGCACGCTGCCAGGCCATTTTCCCGGAGCGATCAACATGCCGTTCACTTCTTTCATGGATAGCTCTGGCAAGGAGCTGGGAGAGGAGGACTTGTCCAAGCTGTTCAAAGAAGCAGGGGTGAACCTGGAGAAGCCTCTCTGGGCCACCTGTGGGTCTGGGGTCACGGCATGTCATGTTGTCATGGCTGCCCACATGCTCGGGCACCCTGGGGTGTGTGTTTACGATGGTTCCTGGTCTGAGTGGTTTCAAAGAGCATCTCCTGAGCACATCATCTCAGAGGGAGAGGGAAAGAAGATGTGAAAGGAGACTGGACGACTTCAAGGAACAGTAGTAGCACCACACCAGTAAAAACTATAAACACACTACTCAGTAGGTACTTTATGTTGTGACCAGCTTTGGACCGCATGCTTCTTAGGAAAACTAATTTGTGACTAAAGTTTCCGGTAGAGACCTGATGAAATCATTTATGCATATTTTAGAAAGAGCAATGGCGTTGACTGATGTCATTGTTTCTCACTGAAATAACTAATATATTTTGTTGAGCAGATATATTTTGATCATATGTTATCGCTTGATATGTGATTGAACCCAAGTGCACTTTCTTGACAGCAGATTGTCATGTTAAATGTTGTATTCTTTTACAAATCCTATATTAAATGCATGCTAGCTTGTGCTATGTGCTTGTGGGTTGTACTTTCTCTCTCCCAATCTCAGAGAAATAACTCTTGGATTCACTAATTAGGAAAGTAAATACTAGTTTTGTGAAATAGTACAGCAACATTTAAAACACTGCTGATAGCAGCATTATTGATTTTACTCTCTTCATTAAGATCAAGTACTGATTTTGGTAAGTGTCAGTGTGTTACGTTGAATTTTCAGTTCATCACACAACAACAATTCAACGTTAGTTCAGCAAAACAATGTAAAACCTAGAGAGGGTGGCTGAAATAAATAGAAGTTGACACTTCAAAGTTGGTCGTACAAGGTATAAGAATTAGCGGTCCAGTTTGGAGTAACTTAATGAGTGCCCTGTCGGCGTACGATAAGAAACCAAAGAAAAAGGACAGTGAGACGTGATTGAGACGACATAACTTTAAACTGAACGAAGGCTGTCGCGCGGTGCCCGCTTTGCCACACCAAAGATGGCCTCCTGACTCTGACGTAGCCGCTTGGCTGTCCCAAAAACTGCCTGTAGGTCCTGGCGAAATAAACAAATTTGGGTCCTTTTCCCCGATGCTAGCGGTTTAGACGGCGTAAATAGTCACGTTGTTTTAAACAACTATGGTACATTGGTTCAAAAAATCAAAACACTAAAAGATCGCGTTAGACTGTCTAAGGAATGTTGGTCAAATAGAAGTTCCCATCGCTCCGGTCATTGACGCCCCAGCTGGCAAATTAGTTTTGTTTTTAACGTCGAAGGGTGTGTTTTCCTCGGTCGCCGTTAGCATAGCCGCAGCATTAGCACTAACGAGACAACATAGCTTTTCCGCCAACCCAACCAATTTGATATTTAGTTAAGAGAATCAGGTAAGTTCAGCTGAAATGATTAATTAGGAAGCGTTTTGTATCGTTGACATACGACATTCGCTGGAGGGGTTGGAATCACCTTGTCGTTTCATCAGAACTCAGTAACACACACTACAAATTGCGTCACGCAAAGTATCGATCGTGATAACTCGCTAAATACCAGGACATATAACACATTTCAGTTAGAGAAACGATTATGAAACTGTGCGTATACATTTCCTAATTACGTGTCTTCCCCCCTCAGGAGGGCGTTAATGAGCAGCAATGTCTGGCATCGCTCTTAGCAGACTGTCTCAGGAGCGCAAAGCCTGGAGGAAAGACCACCCGTTTGTATGTAGCAGCACTGACAGCGACACTGACGCAGAGTGCACGATCCTTGACGTTGAGGCTTTGCTCTGATCCACACAGGGGTTTGTCGCCGTGCCCACCAAGAATCCAGATGGAACCATGAATCTGATGAACTGGGAGTGTGCCATTCCCGGAAAGAAAGGAGTAAGTAAGGACCAGATGGACAGCTCCATCGGTCCACATCCAAGTAAACCAAACGTTTGTGCCCAGCGGTCCTCCGCGTTGTAAACTTTGTTTGTATTCTCGGTTTCTACCTTTACCAATCCTGTATAGTCTCTGAATTAAAAAAAAAAAAAGCGAAGCCTTTTTCTGCTCACTTGTTTCATCAGTACCGTCAACTTATCACATTTCCTTGATGCCTGGAATGATGAAAAACTACACAAACTTCATCAAAAGTTCAGCTGTTTCCTGTTGTAGTTTGTCGGCTGTGAGTAGGCTGCAGACTCAGTGTGAACAAAAAAAGAAACTGTTTGAAATCATCTAGAAGAGTAAGACGGAAGGGGTTTTTTTTGCATAGATTTTGACTGGTTTTGTCTCCATGTCCGTCAGACCTTGTGGGAGGGGGGCCTCTATAAACTCAGAATGCTCTTCAAAGATGACTACCCATCCTCACCGCCAAAATGTAAGTTCTCTGTTTACTTACTTCCACGGGCTGAAATGTTTTAATTTTTTTTTTCAGTAAATCAATTCCAAAATTCGACAGAAATATTTCAAGTATTTCTTTCTTTTAATTTTGATAAATTACAAGTTAGAGCTAATGAAAACCCAAACCTCGCTATCGTAGGAAAGTCTAATGAAAAGAAAGAAACACTTGTAACATGTCCACCTGTGTGTGATGAATCTATATACAAACATGAGTTTCATTGTTACCACTAAATGATGGAAAAATTTGTCCAATGAGTTCTTCCATCTCGTGATGATATCACGTAGTGACCTGGGATGGCTGGTTGGTGTGTTTTCGCTTACAGCCGACGTCTGAGTCCCATAAAGTATAAACTGAGTTCCAACTTCCAACCAGATGAATCTTCAACATGTCGACAAATCGACGAGCTGAGATCATTTTTTTGTGATGTTTGAAGACACAAAGAAGGAAAATTCAATTCTGGGAATATTTTTTTTCTTAAATGGCTTTTGTTCATCGGGGGTTTTTTTTAACTTTCTTTTTTTTCCTGGTCTTTGTCTGCATAATTTCTACTTAGGCAAGTTTGAGCCGCCAATATTCCACCCAAACGTGTACCCGTCAGGCACCGTGTGTCTGTCCATTCTGGAGGAGGACAAAGACTGGCGGCCTGCCATCACCATCAAACAGGTAGAGCGCAGAGAGGGTGGAAAGTTGTAACTCCGGACCGGCACGCTCACACCACGCCTGGCTGTGTTTTCAGATCCTTCTGGGCATTCAGGAGCTGCTGAACGAGCCAAACATCCAGGACCCGGCACAAGCAGAGGCTTACACAATCTACTGGTAAGTTGGTGTGTTTGCTCCTCCAGGTGCCTAAAGATGAATCTTTTTTCTGGTTTTGCATTTCAGTCAGAACCGGATGGACTATGAGAAGCGGGTACGGGCACAGGCCAAGAAGTTTGCCCCCACATAGAGCGGCCGGCGCGGTCTGCGTCCCGCCTGAGCACCCTGAACTGAAAGTGGTCACAAAGAACAGGCAGTGAGCCGATAGGACTTCTCCAGTACCAGTCTGCTTTCAAGTATTATCACACCATCACACACGACCAGTTGGCCTGTTGTTTTTTTTTGTTTTGTTTTTAAACTGCAAAACGTCTCCCAGATTGTATTTTTGAGACCAGAACATTTGTCATTGTCCACTTCCTCCACGAGCGCCGCCTCCATTGATCCTGTCTTATCGTGTGGATAGAAACCCTCCAAACCACTCTGTGAGGTGTTCGCCGTGGACAAGGGAGATGTTTTCTTTTTTTTTCTTCTATCCATCAAAAACTTCACATACTTCCAGGGATGTTTTCACACATAAAGGTCAACAGTTGGTTTATTCCGCTCACACATTAAGTTTCCTGAAAAAGATGGAGCTCTGTAATAAGTTTAAAGACAATCCACGCACGTGTGTTATATAAGGCTGCAAGCTAACCAGTGTTGGAAGATGAGGTGGAAAGGCTTTGCTTCAATGACATTTAAAAAAAAGGAAAAAAAAAAAAAGCCAAATTAGAGCGATTCATTTTCACCAGTCGTCCGCCTCCCAAAGCGCTGTAAAATGATACCGAAGGGACGTTCCACTGTCAAAATAACAAAAGTTGGTGCCGTGTGTTTGTTAATTTGCAATGCATTCAAAATAATATAAACCTAGAAATACAAACACCGCTCAGAATGGCCCCTCAAACCAGGAAGAAAAGTGCACTTGAGAGGAAGCAAAGACCTGCAGTTTTCTGCCTTGGCGTATATGAGAGCATGTACATAATATAAATAATGGTGGAAGTTATGTTTTATATTGTTTTAGCCAGTTGACGTGTGTGTGTGTGGTATTAGAACAAATAAAAAACATACGTGTGAAATAAAGAATACATGAGAACGTTTCTGTGTGTTGACCATTGAGACAGGATGTCCATGCGCTAAAAATACATGTGTGATGCAAGTTTTGACAGGTCGTCTTGGCAACGTTCCCGTCTCGTCCTGTTGAGATATATTTCACGAGTCATGCACTTTGTATGAAGAGACTGTCGTCCTTAAAAAGTGAAAAGATTTGATCGTCTCTACATGCGACAACCTTTGGTGATCTGTCCACCGGGGACTGGAATGTTCCTCAGGTTTCTAACTTATTTATCCTGTTGTGGGGGAGTGTTTCCTTCCTCTCAGCGTTGGAAGGACAGCAGGTCTAAGGGCAGAGTGTGGTAGGACAAAGTCATTTCCAATTTCACCTCTTCCACAAGCTTAAAAAAAAAGGTGTCATCGACAAAGAAATATCAGTGAAATTACACAGCTTTATCTCTTTGGTTCTTGTACTTCAGTGAAACCTGATGCTCTCCAGTGTCGTACGTGTCATTCATAGGAAACATAACACCTTTGCACCCTTTCCTGTGGTTGAGTGTGACCTCAATTAACCAGAAAGACACCCCGACCAGAAAGAAGCCGCAGGTACGAGATTTTTGAGTCATTTTTACTTCTGTTTTTATGCTGACCGTGTTTGTTAACAACCTGACGCCAGAACTACTGACCAGATTCTACTGAAAATGACCAGAGATGTTGGTCCAAGGAAGAACCGTATCTGAATCCATGTGTAGATATAGGAACGTTACAATGTGCATTGTTAAACTGCAATCCTCTCTGTGGCCACAGGTGGTACCAGAGCTCCATTATGCTGACTGTTACCTCTGCCAAGGTGTTCGTGTTTTTCTTCAGTGCTTGCAGTGAGTTTGTCAAAATCTTTGCGTCGTAACTGTTTGTGTGTATGATTGTAGATGGCAGAATTAGAAACCTCCCAGGAGCCTCTCCTGGTACCGCCCGCCCCCCCAGTACTGCCCCCCTGTACCGATCCTGAACCCACCTTCTCGTATCCAGAGAGCTATCAAAGTCTGAGTCACTGTGTCCGCACCAACATATTTCCAGGTGCGTTCATCTGCATTTACCCTAAAAACACTGAAAACATCTTATGATTTCACAATCAGAGGTCAATCTCAGGGAGCTGCAACACAACCTGTTTTATCCTGTTGAATAATTTACTTTGTTTACCACACACACAGTTTGGAGTTTGGAAAGAATTGTTCTAAGCAGTCTTAGTTTGTTAGAACTATTGTGGTTTATTAAGAGATGTACTATGTGAGCTAAATATTGGTTTTGGCAAGGTCATTTTTTTAAAGTAATGCTTTAAATTCAATTTTAAGTTGTAGTGTTAATTTAAAAAAACAATCACAATCGATGTTATTGGTCATTGACAATATCAATTGATTGTTTTTGTACGCCATAGACAGCTAGCTAGCTCGCTAGCTCTTGGCAAGCTAGCTAGCTGCTATGATGTGGGTTTTTCAAATGTCCGATCACTTCTAGGTGCTCCGTTACCATGGAAATCCCTCAGCATGATGTCGTATGTCCAGCACCCGGTGCTCTCCTGGCCTGCAGACCCACCTCGGTGGTTTGGCCACAAAACAGATGACTTAGGTATCGTTTCCTCTTTTCCCTCAGTCTCAACACTGAACCTCAGGATGGTTTTTGGTCATCACATTCTGTTCTGAGAAACACCAGGGGATTTTTATGTTCTGGTGAATCCTGAGGTTTCAGGTCATGAAATGTCTTTTGATCACTGATAAAGGAACACGATTGGCTGTAATTCTGACATGATGAGAACAACACAACGACTTAGGTCAAATCAAAATCAAATATTTCCTCTGAGGACTGTTTTCATGTTTTTTTATTTCTCTGTCGGCCATGTCTTGTTCTGGTTCGTCTGCAGTCCAGTGGACAGAGAGAAACCTGGTGAACCAGACAGTCCACAAGATGCTGAAGAAAAAGAAAAACACTTGGAAATAAAGTCCCCGTTCCACTTCTACACAGGGACAACGAAGCAAAGCCCGCTTCGAGCTGTGTAGATACAAAAAATGAAATGTGACCTGTCACATTTTATGTTGTGATGCGACGACAGGAGGACTGTGTTGGAAATAAAGTGAAATGAAGGAAGCAGCACACTCACATCATATATCAGATATAACTGTCATGTTTCACGACCAACAGCAGAAATTCGTCTGGCAATTTTGAAACGTGATTTGTCAAATTCAGTTCACATGAACAGCCGTTCTCTCAGGCAGCGGAATGGAGGCGGTTCACACTGAAACCACTGAAACCTGCTATTTGTTGCAGCCTTTTTTAGATTTCAGATATATAACCCAGTGAAGAAGTAGTAGTACTAGTAGAACGGAAGATTGGGAGGAGCATCGGGCCACACGACCACAACTGAACACTTCATTTAATCTCATTTATTACAAACCACATCTCTATAAGACCCATTTTCTCTTTTCTTCTTCTGTGTCTGTTTACTATTTGCTTGAAGTCAACATTTCTGGTCACTGAAGATTAAATCCTCCCGGCTTGATGACCCCCAAATTTCTCACTTCTGCTGTCAGATGGATTTTTTTAAAAACTTATTTCCACACCTCTGGCCCCCCCCAACACACTTTCCCCTGCACTTGTCTCTTGCTGACACCTGAGGAAACACAGGAAACTCAGCCGCTGGCCTTCAACAGGCCTGTAAACGATGTTCTCTGTATGTCTCAAACATATGCTGTGACAGGTGTGTGTGTGTGTGTGTGTGGTGTGTGTGTGTGTGTGTGTGTGTGTGGCCTTTAGGCTGACGTGCATCATGGAAGAGTTACACAATCACTTTTGTACATGAAGAAGATCAACAACACTGAATAGGATGTTGTCAAAAACACTTGTTTTCCCTTTGCTGGACCAGATAAAGACACTCGCATTTTAGTATTTAAATGCTCATGCTCACGTTAAATAATAATAATTACTATATTTGATTACTATTGTCATTTGTGACGTGTCGAGATAATTGTCTTTACAAATAAAATAAACATGAGTGAGTTTCCATCTGGGGCCTGTGTCAGCCGGCGGTCATAAATGATGACTAGGTCATCTGTTGTTGGGAGATGGTCCGACTGACAGCGTTCTTTGTGGTGTGTGGAGACAGAGAGGAGATGATCACTGACCTTTGAGTGAGTGTCGTTCTGCAGGCGTCTTTCCTCCCCCCGTCAGAGAACACACGTCTGCAACAAGCAGCGGTTCAGTTCAGACCTAGTGCTTCTTTTTTTGTGCGTCTTAAATAAACCCCATGGTTCTAAAACAGGTCCGCTCAGCCTCTTCAGCCCTTTGAATCTTTAACGTTTCATTCACATAAACCACTTCATAGTACAACTTGAGTTTCTCTTCATGCAACCACTTCAAATTGTGATTAGGAGACAGGATGTGGTGTGCTGGTGTATTTCTGGTTTTCAGTGCGACAGTCGTATTAAGGTGTTATGGGATCAGCAAGAGGAGACTCAACTCGTCAACGAGCCTCAACTCGTCAACGAGCCTCAGAGCCCCCCCCCACACACACACACACACACCTACCTCCTCAGTCCGGCCTGTCAGTGTCGCACTACCACTCACAGCTTCATGAGACTTCCTGTCAGGCTTCGGGGACCGATGCGGTTAAAGATGCAAAATGTCACTGGGCACTTAAAACGCTGAGTGAGACTGAGGAGACGGAGGGATGAGTGACAGAGAGGTGAAGAGAAAATTGCACAAGAGAGTGAGCGAGTGATGCAGAGGAACGAGGGACAAACTGAGCATGAAGTTGTAAATCTACCAGTTCAGCAGAGACGACCCTCGACTACTTCTTCTCCTCACTAACAGGTACAGGAGCATTGTTCACTCGTTACCTACTAGCTGAATATACAATGATATATATATCAGTGTATATATACTGTACATATAGACATATACATATTATATGTATATATAGTATATGTATAGTATACTGTGTATATATACAGTATTAATTCTTAACTGCGTTGTCTCCTGTTCGTTGACATCATATGATGTGTTGTTCCTCAGAAACTCATCATCATCATCAGTTACCATAATGACGTTAGCGCCGTCTGTTCTGTCCTTTTCATACAGTCTCTGACACACACACACACTTCAGAATCTGACGGGTGACACAGCAGACAGAAAGCGCTCGTTGACTGCCGAGATCATTGACAGTTGCAGTGTGACGGCATGTTGCACAGAAGCGCAGGTGCCAGCGGCGTCAGTCATTCAGTGAAGTTTTCAACTGTCACCGCGTTCTGTCGCCCTCTCAGTATGAGTGTTCATGTTGGTCCGTTTACACACACACTGAATACAGACGTATGTTAGAACCTCTGGTTGTTTCATTTAAAGAGTCATATATTCTGCTGCCTCTGGATTCAGACATGTATGTATGTCAAAGTTATCGTAATCAATCCAACTCTGAAAATGTTAAATGCAGTGCGATGAGCACTTGACAGCACTTTCTAATTTAACACGACAAATTAAGAGGTCCTCCAACTCTTTGCCTGTAATGTCTGTTTCTATGGTTCCTACTCTTACAATTCTCCATCGACGCGATGGACACCGACCTGCCAAGGGGACTGGAGGTGGAAATTTGTATTGTATTGTCCAATTTTTAATAATCAAAATTCAAATCAAATCAAATTTTGTACTTTTTTATGTGCTCCAATGTGCTATGTGTGGGTTCTTTGTGTTCACAGTAAGATGGTGACCGTTGTCTGGGAGATGCTGCGGTTCTTATTCGCCCTGCTTTTTGTGTTCCCGTGCAGATGACTCACGCCCTCACAGCTTTCCAAGGTTTTATTGATCATTTCTATGTGTGTTACTGCAGGAAAGTCAATGGACCCCCCCCCCCACACACACACATTCCATGAACACACATTCTGAAGTGGATTGTACAGAATTCACTTGTAACTGTGCAGAGGTTACAAGTGTTTTCAACGTGATAATGGGAATAAAGTTAACGCTGGATCACTCAATAATCAGAATATTGTAATAATGTGAGCTCGTTTGAATTTTTGCAGGGCTCACCTGTGTGAACGACTTCGTCAGCAACGTCAGCTGCACGTGGGACGACTCGTCAGCGGATCCTGGTCCTGACTGTTGGATCTTGGGCTTCAAGAAGACCCGGAAGTTGAGGAGCGGTGTCCGACTTTCCAGCGTGATTCGGTATGCTATAAAACAGATATAAACCAGAGAGCAGGTTTAGTAACAACCCAGCTTGCAGTCCTAATCTGTCACTGTCTGTTCCAGTCGAAGCTGTAAACTGGAGCGGCGCAGGGGTTTTCCTCCAGGCTGCAGTTTCACCTTTGATAATGAGGTAAATCAAAAATAACCCCCATAAGCAGATAAAACATGAGTGTCACTGACGAACGGGTCAATCCAGGTTTTCACTCCTTTTGAAGTCCTGCCCAACATCAGCATGAAGTGTAATGGTACGTTGGTGGAGAACCTCCTCAACTATGAACCAAGTGGCCACAGTGGGTGCAACTTTTTATTTTTAAAAAGCTGTAAAAAAAAACAAACAAAAAAAAATAATAATAATTGTATGTCCTTTGTGTGTGTGCAGTAAAAATGCACCCTCCAGGTGTCCCCAATGTCAGCAGCACTGATAATGAGACCTTCATATGGTGGAGTCCAGGACGCCCCTTTTCCAAACACCACCGAGAGATTGAGTTTGAAATTCAGATTAAGGATACTCAACAGCCGCTGGAGGTGAGAGACGTCTGCACGCGCACATGCACACGCACACGCACACACACAAACACATCACATTTGAAACAGTTGACAACATTCATTCCGAAAAGCCATCAAATGTAGTTGAATTACTTTGAAGAATCAGCTCACAGAAACTGAATTTCATACATCGTCTAATGCGATACAGTACGAAGAATGTGGTAGGACATGTCTTATGTCTGTTTTTTATGAATTAACACTGTCCTTCATCAGGTCAGTTCCTGGTTCAGAAACATACCAGAGTTCAGAGAAGCTGCTGGGAATCTACCGAGGAGCTGGGAGGTCCAGGTGAGAGTCCAGCCCACAGACAGAGAGAACAGCCAGTGGAGCGACTGGAGTCCAGCAACAACCTGGGTGAGGACAGGAGCCCCAAATCAAGGTGACTATAGGAATGATAGTACATCCCACCAACTGTCCAAGTCGCCATCCGAGTTGTTTTCCAGGTTGCCGACAGAAAGTTGCCAAAGCAAGAAAATCAGACTTGGACATCAGTCAGAATCCAATATACAATTTACGGTTTTATCACAGCGGTCCATTTTGTGTCGAGTTCATTGACTCGTACACACGGAACAGATTTATTTGATATCAGTGTGAATGGAGTCGCACTTGGCTTCAAATGTTTTTTTACCAACCTACTGATGATGGTCGACTGACAGAAGGAAATTGACTCTACACGGTCACATCACTATGACACTTTGACTTGCTTCACTTAATCAACTTAACATGACTTGTTTCTTTTCAGAGTGGACTGTAGATCAAACATCAGCATTACTCCGCTTTGTGTTGTTTGGCTCAGCTCTCCTCATCACTGGACTACTGGCCTTTTACAGAAGCTGCCTGAGGAAGGGGTGAGAACACCAGATGCTGCGAGTGTGTGTGTGTGTGTGTGCGTGCAGCTCAATTGATTCTTTTGTTGTTTCAGGCTCCTAAAAAGAAAGCCAGTACCTAATCCTGCAAAATACTTCCAAACTCTCCCACTCTGTTCACAGCGGAGATCTGAAGGTAAAAATATTTTTTCTATGAATGGTTTAACACTGTTTTGTCACCATCTCTACATTGGTGAGTAGCAGACCAGTAATAAACGAGTTGCAGAATGACAGAAAAATGACAACGGATAAAAAACTAAACATAAACAAGCGTCCAACGTAGAGTCCAAAATAAATCCAAAGTTTAGGGAATAATAAACCAAAAGTCACAGAACACATGGATGTGACTGAAAACAGCCAAAAGACATCCAAAAACACACTCATAACAAAAGACTAAAACACCCTGAACACAAGCAGACACGTGGGGAGCACGTGACTGAACGCCGAGATCTGATTGGATAGAACACAAAGAGTGATAGAGGACAGAGAACTGGAAAGGAGCCACTGTTGTTGTCGTAAACATCACCCCCTTACAAACAATTCAAATGTTTTTATTTTTTGCAATGACAAATGTCTGAACCTCTTTGAAACACTTAAGTGGGTGGAGACATTGCTAGACACAGCTAAAATTGTATTCACTGTACATGTCTTTCTCTCACACCAGAAATGGCTGAACTCTCATTCAGCTTCAGCATCATTCTTCATTGCCGAGCCACTGGACCACATCTCCACTCTAGAGGTGTGTGAGAGATGGGATGAGGCTCCACCCACCTCTCCGTCCATTGGCCCCCCTTCGTTGCAACAACTTCCCTTCAGCTAGCTGCAACACAAAGGGCACTGCTGACGTTTCCTCTTCATCCAGTTTCTCCAACATGGGCTATTTCCTGTCCAGCTTGTCCGGTAGCTCAGTTCAAAATGACCCCAGTCCCGCCTACTTCACCCATGAGGATGACTTACACCATCCACAACAGCCACAGGATTCTGTCCCCCAAAATGTTCTCCTCCCCCTTCACCTCTGCCCTTCATTCCCCAACTCTTTGGCCTATGACAGCTTAAGCAGGGAGCCACCGAGTCCAGGACTGTGGCTTTTGGCTTGGAAATGAGGAGGAGGACATCAAAGAAGATCGACAGGATATGCTAGTTGAAGCGGAGGAGGTTTCACATGTCGACTGTTCTCCTCTCACCCACCCACTCCCTCCGTTTGGACAGGTGGGCTCCCCTTCATCTCCTCCCAGTTTATCTCAGATATCTTCTGAAAGCCAACAGATGGAACAAGCTATGGCCGCCGTTGATGGATGTGAAGGCTGGCCTGTTGCTGGAGCAATGTACAGGTCGTCCTCTGTGCCTGTGGAATCCTGTAAAGTTGGTTATTTCACCCTCAAAGACCTACAGACAACATTCAGCAATGCGTCCATCTGAACTTTAGTTAGCTGTTGTCAGAAGTGGACTGCTCCTGTGGCTTTTGTCCAAGAATCTTGTCCAACTTCTGCAATTCTTCTCTATAAGCCGGCAATTCTTGTCACTTCTTATTAAAATCAACTCTCTCTAACCCTCAAACAGGCAACTCTACTGTATGACTCAGTCATGTCACCATGGCAACCTGCTCATATGATTGCCATCAGCTGCTTCTGGGACTGACATCACTGCCAGCAATTGTGACCTCAAGTTCCCATACAGTCAGACTGGCCACGGTGTTCACCACACCCGAAGGCCCACGTGCAACAACCATTGTCATTATAATAAGAACAGGTCGTTTTCTGCTTTTTTTTTATATAGTGTGTAGCTGAGGTCAGTCGGTTCTTGACTCAAGTGTTTTCCATTGTTCTATCTATGCGGAGACCAAAATAAATTTTTAAAAAAGAGGGTCAGCGTTTGGCTTCCTGTGTCGTTGTGAATGAGGTCTGAGGGGTTTGAGCTGCGTACTTTCTACGTTTACATCTGTAGTTTTGACTGTTTACAAGTCCTGTCAGGTGGTTGTGGTGGTCTGTGTGTGTGAGAGAGAGGGAGGAAGGGAGAAAGAGACTGTGGGTTGACATTTAACACTGACACAACCAACGACATCCTTTCTTGACATGCATATCACAGTATTCCTCACCTGTAAAAACAAAGTGTAAATGATCGGTCAAAAGCAAGCCTGTGATGATAATTTCTAACTGAATTCACAACAATTACAGCATCAGGAGCCTGTATTGAACCGTAGACTTTATGTTTCATGGTTCCACTGTATGACACATCAGCAGGAAACAAGCTTTGGAAAGAGAGAACATGGAGATGGCTTTTGTGACCAGTACTGCAAGCAGCCACCAGGGGGCAGTTGAGACCCTTTTGTTTTTGTTTAGTTAACTCATGTTAACATATGTACGTATGTAACAGACACTGAATATTAAATCAAGTCATGGCACTCAGCGTATTTGCACTAAATCAACTCTAAATCATCTCTAGATTATAGATTGACTGCGAAATCTGCATTTTTACCAGTTGATGGACTTTACAACTGCAAAGATACAGATTTGGTCTTGAGCGTTAGATGTGGATGTGTGTGTGTGAGAAATTCATGAGATGCTGCTTGTGTGGTCATAACTAACAATGTCAGGAATTTCAGCGTAAAGTAGATATCACACAGTTAGAAATACATCTTAAGTCTGAAGAACACTGAAAAGGGCTATCTGATACCAAAGGAGGACTTGGCAGAATTCAAAGATGAAAGGCCCCTACTAATAAGAAATGCACATAAAGATTGAGAACTTGGATTGCATCAAGGATATAATAGTTAACATTGGCCAGAAAAGCAGAGGAATGTTCGACTGATGTAAGTGCATGAGTGTATGAAACCTCATCCCCCAGGATCCACAGGCGGTAATGGTCAACAGCTGTGCTCATTTGCATGTGTGCTAAGATCCTGCCTCAGCCTCCTCTATGTCTGGGACAGAAAAGAATTCTATATGGGAAAGACTGCATCGGGGGTTATAAAGTAGAGTGGAAACCTGAAAACTGGGTATAAATTTAAATACAATGAGATCCAGATAGCGAGCAGGGAAGGAGCTGGTGTAGTCACATTGTTGTACTGTTGTACAAAACCAGGCTTATTGTTTCTAGTTAGGATGTTCTGCTGAGTTGTACCATCCAGCAACTCTGGATCTGATGGACTCAGAGCCATGTCCAGAGTCTGGGGGCGGGGCTTAACAGGATGATGACAGTGTCATCAAAATAGTCATGTACACAACAACATCAGCTGCAGCCGATGAATCGACTGAACGGGTTTACTGACAGACATTTCTTCAAAAGACAACCAAAGGACTCCATTTCCATCACACTGCCGTCTCTCCATCAAACTCATCCAAAACAAACTACGATTGGCTAATTTCCATTGCCCTGATAATGTCAACAAGTGTGTGTTCAGGCTGTGGCTTGGGTAGCTAGCAAACAGTGAGAGAACTATTCACACTCTTTGGCAGAGAAGCCAGGGTATGGAAGACGGACCTAATAGGACAGATATGGGGGTTTGCACTAGATGAACTGAGGGCCATCAGTCATTCTACCGAGCTCTGGATCACCTCCAGCAGACATCTCAGTTAAATGTTCATGGGAATCACATCAGTAGTTTTTGCATGGAACAGACGTACAACGTACAACAAAAACATAACCTCCTTAAAGGGGAAGCAATGAAAACTGACCAGAACCTGAAGGGAGGCAGAGAAGGCCTGGAGGCACTGTAGGAGTCCAGAGCAGAATGCTTGAGGTAAAGGAAGAGGACTATGGTTACTTCTTGAAGGACCTCTTCCAATATATAGCGCATGGAGGAGACACGCAACAGGGAGCTGGAGGCAGCACAGCGATCCAACATAAAAGATGTCAATCATCAAGTTTGTGCACTTGTTGATCAGTGCTGGATCTTTGAGGAAATAAAGAGGACCAACAGGACCCCTGATCCCCGCTTGGCCCCCACCCTGACTCTGGCTCTCTGACCAGCAGCTGGGAGGAATAATTCAGCACAGCGGAAATCCTGAATCCAGGAGGGGATGACCGGGAGTTCACTCAAACTTGTAAATACAGGATGCATCTGTCTCAATGAGCATCTACAGTATGGGTCATTGTCTGTGGGCAGACAAGCTCAGACTGTGACTGTATTTTGTTGTTAAATAAACAGACAGAGTGGGAGAGTCGTGTGCATTAAACTAGGAGGGATCAGGAAAAAACAGGGGTAACGTCTTACATCTCACTCACACACACACACGCTCAAGGAGAGCTCTGGAATTTCTCTTCCGTCCTCTCAGCGGACCAAAGCAGCAGCAGAGACGTGAACGAGGTGAGATTGATTTCCATCCTACGTTAACAGTCGATCGCTTGCACAGTTTTGTGACCATGATGATCATGTTTTACAAACTTCTGATTACAGTTTTCAGAGATGCACTTAGATCACAGAGTGTTTGCAGTGCCTGAAAATCTACAAAATAAGTCTAGACATTGCAAGAGAAAGTGGATTTCACTCAACCTGTTAATGTAATTCATGTGTTATTACTGATAAAAAACACCAGGCACGTGTCCAGATGCTGCAATATAAATAATAAATATTATACTCGTAAATGTCTCATCGCCTCAACGTAACAAATTAACATGCAGGACTTTTACTGGTCATGTCGTTGTGTTGTTTAGAGGGTTATGTTGTTTGTTTGTTTGACAGTGGAGGGAATGAATAATACAGTAATACTGATCCATTATTATTTCCGTATAGTTTCTTGCATATCGTCAGCGTCATAACATACTGCATAAGATATGCCATACATAACATATTGCCTATGTCGTGGTTTGACCAAATTGCGATATCTACCTTACATTGTCCCTCATTTTGAGGCAATTTTTCTCATTTTTTCTGAAAACGTTAAAATACGATTTTAGCGATTAAGCTATTAGGCGAAAGACATGTCAAAACCACTGCAGCATCTGCATTTGAATTACTGAATATGAACTTGCATCAGGTAGGTCATTAACATACAGTGAAAATACTTACGCACCCTCCATCACCTACGAGACATGATGTACAAGTGCGAAGTGTTTCACAATGAAACTGTGTGTTAATGAAGCCAAACCTTTACCGTTTGTCCGTATGCATACATCTGTCCCATATACAGCCTGCACGTGTAGCCGGTTCGCTACACTCTGCGTTGTGTCTTTGTCATTGTGTCGCTCGTCTGCTTGCTGGTTTATTTCTGTGTGAAACCATAAAAATGCGTTACAGCACTTTCCTCGCTTGTCCCACGACACACACGTCTCCTCTCCAGGCTAGCGGCGAGGGAGTCAAGTGCGTGTTAGCATACCGACGACTTAACAAATGAAAACAAAGGGAGCCCGCGAGCCTGTGTGAAATCATAAAAATGCATAACAGCACTTTCCCACGCTTGCCCCACGACACACACCTTCAAAAGAGACACCATGAAAACTCGCTTTTTCCACGTTTTGAACCACATTCGACAAGAACACTCCTGGTGTCTTACCTCTCCTCTCCAGGTTAGCGTGAGTGAGGAAAGTGCCGCGAAAAGACTGACGTCATTTGTATGACAAGCGTCACTCTTCAAAATAAAATAATTTAACGAAATAAAAGCTCCCCAACATAAGAAACAAAACATAAACAAACATAAGCAGAATTTTGTGTTAGAACAGAAAGAGGAACAAAAATAAACATATTTCGTGTGAAATCAAACCTAACCAGATTTATACATCGGTTACACACGCACTGTTCCAGTTACAGTACATTGGCTGTAACAGTAAACCTGGTGGAAAGGGTCTGGAAGACATACAAGACATTTCCTTTCAGCAAAACTCTGCTTTTCTCTCAGTCGAATAAAAGTAACTCTTAAAGTATGACTTTCTCTGCATTAAAGTCACAGTCAATAGGAGTCAACTGGCGAATTGGTGATAAATCATGAGCTTGCTGGTGATTTATGATCCAGGCAGCACTGCATGTGTTATGTTTTGCATAAGAAGCATGTATATATCTAATACTGCACAGGCACACTTTGGCTCTCAGCGTCAGTTCTGGGGGAATGCACATCACCGGTGCCTGCAAGAATGCTTAATCTAAAAATAATTAATGTTCCATTTCACTGTTTTTTTCTGGCTTTGGTGAGAGATCCTTTTTTCCCTTTCACTGCTGTGGGAATAACAGCCAAAACGTGCAGTGATCACTTTTTTTTCCAAACCCATCTAAAAGCATTGGTGCGTCTACATCTGCTTGCACTACAGGCACAGCGATGTTTTGGTGTCCTCCTCCTTTTGTCCTTTGCCTCCTTGGTGGCCCTGGTACCCTCCTCCACATGCCCCCCCACTCCCTTGCAGGGCGCTGCTGTGATCACATGGAGCCTGAGGAGGGCAGCGCAGATCCAGACCTGCCTTTGACAAAAGTGTTCAACCATGTACCAGAAGTCCGCACCTACATCAACATGACCATCCTGAAAGGTACAGCAGCAAAGGGCCTTTGAGGGTATAGGCTAACACGACCGATCCACTGTACATACCTTTTTCTAGATCATTTAAAAGATTGTTTTATCTTATGAATCCCAGAATTCCAAAACCTCAGGATTACCTGCCTAAACTAGAGCAGTTATTAAAGGATGAAACATGTGTCCATGAGGTCAATAATCTGATTCTTTAGCTTTTGTACATTTATGGTACAGGTAATGTGAAAAAAATGGGTAATATGCAAATTACCCAGGTTATTTGCACAAAACATGGGTAGTTTGCAAACATCTCTCCAGGTTGTATGGGTTAGGGTTAGTGCTAGCTAACGGAGTGTTAGCTAGCTAGGTATTTTAGTTAGCTGCCATAGGTAGCTAACTTTGATAACGTTAGCTAGCTATCTAACTAGATGTAGTAGCTTTGTACATTACCCAAAAACACAGGTGGTTTGCATATAACTGTTTTTTTTTCACATTACCCGTAATGATCTGATTCTACAATCTAGTCTGAACAATGTCACTCAGGTGAGAAAGGAGATCGTGGTGAGAGAGGGGACTTCAGGTAAACCTGGACAGGAAGGTCCTCCAGGATCCATAGGACCCATGGGCTCCAAAGGTTCTAAGGGCCAAGCGGGTCTTCCAGGAGACCCCCTGCAAAGTCCAACACTCTGCCTTTTCCGTCGGACGTCGCAAGTCCCTTCACAGCCTGGAAACATTTCAGGCCCTGATATTTGACACCGTCTTTGTCAATGTTGACAACCACTTCAACATGTTCCAGGGGAAATTCCTGTGCCGCATCCCAGGGATCTACTTCTTCAACGTCAACATTCACACATGGAACTTCAAGGAGACGTACCTGCACATAATGCAGAATGAGGCTGAGCAGGCGATAGTGTACGCACAGCCCAGTGACCGCTCTATCATGCAGAGTCAGAGCCTGATGCTGGAGCTGGAGGTGAACGATGAGGTGTGGGTGCGCTTGTATAAGAGGGAAAGAGAGAATGCCGTTTACAGTGACGATGTGGATGTGTACATCACCTTCAATGGATACCTCATTAAAGCACACACAGAGTGAAACTGTGCAAGTGTGGTGACAGAAACTGTGCACATGACAGTGGGGATGATATGAATAATTCAAGTCAACCCTTTAACCGCCAACAGTATCACCAGCTCTACATTTGCACGAGCATACTTTGGAGTACAGTAACTACACAACGGTTCCTGAAAGCTGAGAGGTTGCAAGTTGCTTGTCATTACAGTAATCCCATTCACTAGCTTCTCAACTTTCAGGAACTGATGGATGCTTTCTCCTTCTTCACACTAGGTACAGGGAACCATGTGCAACTTATCAGATTAGGAACTGTTTTTCTGATGGCGCAAATAGGTACTCCAAGGTATGCTAGCTCAAATGTATCGCCAGTGATACTGTCGGTGTTAAAAGGGTCAGGTATTTGTTCTACAGCTGTTAATGTTCCATCAGCAAACAACTAATGTGAAAAAATTAAATACACCAAACAAGAGAGAAATTGATCCTGGTTTCGATTTCCAGCTGGGGAGTTTGCATGCTCTCCCTGTGTCTGTGTAGTTTCTCTCCAGGTACTCTGACTATCTCCCACTTCCAGAAATCATGCCATAGGTTAATCAGTGTGTGAGTGGTCTAGTGGTACGTGTTAGGGATGAAGTGGTGACTTGTCCGGGTTGAACCCCGCCTTTTGCCTATCGACACCAGGCCCTTAACCGGAGTAAGCAGGAGACAAACAATGTCATGAGCAGCAGTGGCTCTTAGACTTTGTCATTTTAGTGTTTCACCCCATAACATCACCATGATTCAGCTGTGAGTTGTACATGCACCTGATCAGTGTTATGTAAACCGACCTCCTGAAATCTACTTTTAGAAACAGGTTATGAATGTATTGTTAATTCAGTCTGAATTACATACAAGGTGCTACTACTGTCTGTTGACAGTGACAATTGCTAACATGAGTCAGCAAAGTCTGGTGTTTGTTGAGAGCCTGTCATGACTTAGAATAAGAACACAGTGACACCCTGAGGATGAAACTGGGTATGTCAGAAATGATTTGGATGTCATTTTTTTCACTTTCTGTAATCGACTCCCAATGGTAAGTGAATTGTATACTATATCATACAAATGTAATACCGAAGGTGATTTGAATGAAGACAAAAGATTCTTCATCATACCCACACTTTTATTTCTCTTGTGCAAAGAGATGATTCATGAGACCAAGACACTGATGAAAGTGCAATAAAACTTTCCTGTTTGTAGAGATACACAGCAGTTGCAGTATGAAATGAATATTTTACAAAAACACCAGTCACAAAAATATACATATTTTTGGCGTATGACATTATTCAATGTCAGGAATTAGCACAAGTTCAATAGAAGACGTGGCTTGAAAAAAGACAGTGGACAAAGAGAAAAATGTTTACGAGCAGTAAAAATCTATTACTTGATAATTCAGACTGATTTTCCCCCCAAACAAGTGCAGCATGTAGACATTTATTCTGCAATAAATAAACATGTTCTTTTTGCCTAAGACATTATAACATCTAACAGATTTGAAAAAAAAAAACAAAAAAAAGACAGATCAGAACCCACACAGTTCACACAGCAGGGCCGTAGCACAAGAACAGACTAAATACTGGACTAGAAACTGAAATACAAACCACAAACACTGCCGCTGAGAGTGTTTTCACTGATGTGATTTTTTTTCCTGGTGGTAGAACAACCAGCTGGTTTAAGAAATATATCACTGAGGAGTTCATGTAAAAAAACCCAACACAAAAAACACAAAACACAAATGAAAAGGCAGCGCGACACCAGTCAAACGTGAGAAAATCCTACACAACGGGTGTCCATGACATCATGTACGATCAGGAACAATCTACATGATAGCACGCTGAACCCACAAACCTCCCAAAGCATCACAAGGCCATCCGGTACATCATATTCACTTCCTGTGGCATCTCCGCAGGGTTCAAAATAAAAGTGAACTCCCCCTACAAAAATACTTTTTGCTATGTAAACGTCCGCAAACAAAGGCACTGTCTTATCTTTCACTCTTGAACAATCATGCAACTCAATCCAGGACCACGATCAAACGGTAACAGACCTCAGAGTCAATCCAAACGACGGAGTATCGTCACATTCGTGCGGTTAAACCTGCGAACATCATGTGCTCAGCGTCATGCTACGAAACAAACATGCTGCCATTAGAGCAACTGCTGCTGCTCTCTGCAAAACTTTTCATTCAGCACTGAACTGGTTTGTGAAGACAACGACAAAACACCAGGAAAAGTTCCCTTTGTAATACTGCAATACTGAAATCAAAGAATGCTGAAAATCCAGCTCGAACCTCACGGACAAGCTGAGACAAAAACAAACTACCCAGCTGCTGTTTCCAGCTGACGAGGCTGAAACGAGTCATTCCTGTCATGCTTCAAAGTAAAGTAGAGGTCTGAAATGACTGCAAGTAAAAAGTTTCCATGCTGTGAGGTGGAACGCAACAAGAGCAACCGTGTCGTCTGTCTGAGGTATCAGGTTCATCTGCTGCGGACTTCCTTAAAAACATGCTCAACAGAAACACTGAAATAAACTTTTGTGCAACTACATTGAAAACTATTAAGAGTAAAACTATCTGGATTGGGTGAAATCCCTCACTGGTCCACTACGTCGCAAGCGAAAGAGCTTCAGACATCCAAGTCTGTGACATCAGTTCAACAAGGTTTCAAGCATGTGTGATTGACGGGCCGTCACTACGGAACCGTGACATCAAAATACGGAGTCCAGAACGCGCCGGATGTACAGAACCCAAAGGACACGCGCTGCTTCACTGCTGCCTGTTCTGTGCTTTGGATTTTAAAAATGGTCTCTAGAAGGCTGAGGGACGGTGGACATGACAGGATCACGAGGTTTCAGAGTATTTAGTTTTGTTTCTAGCACCTTTGAGTCTTATCTACCATGTTGGAAAAATTAGAGGGTGCATCTTCTTTCCTCCTTCACCAGTAATTACAATTACCTTGTCATATGTTTTATGAATTGGATGTGTTTTAGCTATAACATTTAAAACAATTTAAAACAAAAGTCACAGTAGATTATTCCATTCTCACACGTTGCATATGTAAACAACATCTTCTCTGACATTAGTTTCAGGGAGTATTAAACAGAAATATTAGAGGCACTTCAGTCACTTAACTCTGAGTCCTAGTTCTGATTTTGATTCTTTGACGTGAGCGAGTGGTGAACGATTGTACAGTCGATGGACGCCGTGACAACGAACTCTGCGTCGCCCAATGGTGGAATCAGAGCAGCGCGTGTCATTCAGGGAGTGCACGTTCAGCATTGAGCACACACAAACAAGCAAAGGTGTCATTGTTCGGCTTCGCGAAAACACATTTGACATGTTGATGGCCGTGGAGCAAAACCTCCTCTGACAAATGCACCTTTTTGAGAAAACTAAAACTTCTATTCTAGAATGCCATTTGTTACATATACCCAGCACAGCCTTCACGTTTATGGACTATATTCACAACACAAATAGGTCCATCGGCTCTACTCGTTTTTTCCATCACAACTCAGTACTTTATGTGTTTTATACGCCACACAAACACAGAAACAATGGAGGAGATGGAGGATGTGAACCTGCTGCTCAGTTTGTGGGTTTTTGTCACAGACAGAGCGAGAGCAGGATGCAAGTAGAGAAAAACACAGTTGAGATGACGTCCCTCTGTCCGGAGGGACCAATGAGAGGACGTCCCTCTGTCCGTAGGGACCAATGAGAGGACGTCCCTCTGTCCGTAGGGACCAATGAGAGGACGTCCCTCTGTCCGGAGGGACCAATGAGAGGATGGCCCCCTGTCTGAGGTGACCAATCAGAGGACGGCCCTCTGTCCGTAGGGACCAATGAGAGGACGGCCCCCCTGTCTGAGGTGACCAATAGGTTCTATCACCAGTGGAAACGAAAAAAAAGCCAAATCGAGCCGACCTGTCGTGGAAAGCGTGGTGGAAAAGTGCAACACTTCCAGGTATTCGATCTTTTCCCCCCCACATGTATAGGACCTTTGCAGCCTGGAGGTTTTGTGCTTCGGCCATCGACGTGTGCTTGGGTCCGTTTTCTGCAGACGCACCCGTCACTCGTTGAGGATCAAGTCTGGTTTGTCGTAGCCAAACAGCCTGAAGTCGGGTTCGTACAGCTTGTAGAGTTTTCTCCGGGCCTCAAAGGGGACCCGCGCTGAACCAATCGGCTTCCCAGCTGCTCGCCGTCAGGTTCCTATGCGAGGTCGGGAACTCCACCACATTGTCGACTCGCAGCTGACGCAGCAGGTGTTCGGCGTCTTCCTCTGCCGTCTCCAAGTGGCCCACAAAGTCATACTGAATCTGACAAGGATGGCAAAGCCGGTACACCTGCCGCCAGTGCTCGTTGAAGGGCATCTCCTTCTCCGTCTGAGGGTCCAGGAGGTACTGGATGAAGTGGGAGAAGGAGGGATGGACACCCACAGCAAAGGCCTCATCCACGGAGGACGGGGGCGTCGGCTGGTTGGCGTAACGCCGCAGCATCACCTGTGCAAAGCGGCGGTTTAGAAGTCCTCGTTGCGCAGCTCAAATTTATTCCGGTAGGCGGAGATGAGACGTACAAAGGGGTCCCGCACGAACAAGAACTTGGTGTACTTCTTCCAGCTTGACCTTCACAATAAAATAAAGTATAAAAACATTAAAAAATAACATGAAAACATACAGCGAGACCACGAGGCAGCACAAGAACCACGACAAACTGCGTGTGTGGAACGACGAGCAGCACGAGCCCGAGTCTGCATGTGGTGTTTTATTGGCATTCGGCTCTTTATTTTGAAAAATCGACCGGATTCACCGGTCGTATTGTGTGTGACGTCTGGTCTGAGCGATCTGTTCGGAGGAAACTGACGGAGCTCAGCTGCAGGCTGACCCGCCAGCTGCGATGCTCGTGCCACAGATGGTTCGGAAAAGTTTGGTGGCGCTGCCGGTGGGAACACTCTGATGAGAATGACTGTTGTAGTCAGAGTGACTAGAAGCTGATCTCCTTTCCCCATCTACTGCTGCTGAGGGGACACCTCTTTCTGCTGCTCTCCCACAGAGTTAAAACACACACTTTCTCCTCTCCAAGGGTGTTGTATTATGTGACTGTAAAAACATGTGCGATGTTGGATGATGCCGTACGAGTACAACTGAATTGTTCCAATAAACGGTGCAGGATGTGCACAGACCTTCATCAGGTGCCTGGCGAACTTGCCGTAGCGTTTCCAGAACTTGTTGAAGGTGAAGTGCATGCTGCTGTTGTGGACCAGGTCTCTGGGGACGGCCTGAGGGTCCCCTCTGGGGGACGCCGTCACGCAGCAGGCTCTCACTGAGGACGATCATGATGCGCTTCCAGTTACTGCACGCTACCTGAAGGGGCGGGAAGTACCACGTGATTCCGGAGACACAGCTCCCAGTGGACCTCAGATGGTTTTCAGTACCTTAGGAACATAGCAGTAGATGATTCCATGTCTGTCGTCCACGATGAGGTGGTCCAGCTCCTTGTTGGGGATGTCGTCAAACGAACGGTTTTTGCCAGGAAATGCTATGCTGTCATTTGTACACATTTCCTGTAGTAACCTACGTCGGCGCTCCTGGTTGTTCATGTGATAAAAGAAACAAAAACACATTTTTAATGAGACTTCGATAGGATACAAGACAAACCAACAGACACAATGAAGGAAACAGAAGGAAGAAACGGGCAAAAAGTCAAAGAGCAGACGCACACGCACACACGCACACACACGTAGCCAACCTTCCACATGGACAGAAAATGCACAGAAAACTCCAGAGGAGTTTCACTCATTACCTCCCCTTGACATGTTATTTTGACATGTAACTTTGACATGTTTACATATCATTTTACCACTTATTTATTGATGTAGTTTTAACTATATTTTCCAGGCTGTTCCTTTTGGTCAGTTTTCCACGCTATATTCTTGTGTTGTGGGCTGGATGGGTTTTAACCACTTTTTTTTTTTGCTTTACGGTTGGAAACACACTGAAATTACAAAGACGAAAGAAAAGACACAGAACTACCGGAAATAAACCCATGTAGTTTTTGAGACCAGGATGAGAGACACCTCTTGTGCAAAATGTTCTTAAAAGCAATATTCAGACATAAGATCACCACAACACCAGTTTGTTCGGCTCGACCATGTGTTGTGAAGTCACCTGTCTCTCCCGGAGCTCCGCTGGCACTGGAGTCAGGTGAATCTTCCACTCCTGCCGGGGGACATATCGTTCTTCTGCCTTGTCTGATTGGTTGCTCGTTTCCACGGGGACAGGGTCGGTAGGTTCACCGGTTCCGGGCTCTAAGAACTGGTTAACGAAGGCATCAATGTCAGACAGGAAGGATGGAGTTTGAGGGGTCGGCGACCGCTGCTGGGGAGCTGGATGGGGGATTTTGGGGCCCGGGGACACAGGAGTGTGGAAATACAGGTGGGAGGCTCCGACGTCATCCCAGTAGATGATAATCAGAAGAATCATGAAGACGGAGCCAAGGACCACAAAAATCCGAAACATCCTGGGCGTTCCCATAGTGACTGACTGCTGGGCCAGATACCAGATGTGGCTTGCTACAGGATCACCATGGCAACAGTCAATGACTTTCCTCGGGGACTTTACAGTATCGCCATGGTAGCGGATGCAAATAGTTACATGAGTCTTTTTATAATGTCACCAAGGCAGGAGATTGTAGTTACAAGGTTCTTGGCACAGGGTTACCATGGCAACAAAAGTCCAGGCGTTACCCTCCGACCATGGCAATAAACAGGTAGCAGCTATAACAGAGGCTGAGGTGGGCTCATCGTGATGCTGCAGGGAGCGCAACCACGGATCAACTGTGCCTCATCTGTGCAGCAGCAACCTGGAGACATCGAGAAAAAGAGCGTCCTTGAAATCTTCCATATCAACTCATCAACGGACCAAAGAGACGAAAGCACACAGACAAATTTAGAAACTTTGAAGGTTCATTGAGGTATTTCTGCTCTGGAAAAAGACCTGTTTTTTTTTTTTTTAAAGAGCTCAGAGGAGCGAGCTCACACGTGTCTGTCAAATTCCTGCATGCCACAGGGCTCTGCATCCTGCCGTGCTCATACGATACGAATCATACGATCCATATGGATTCTAACTCAGGATAGTGCATGAGTACATTTGAACACGAGCTGGTGTAAGACCACTGAGTTCCAGCTGGTCGACCTGGTGGTTTTATCTGTTCAGTCACACTTTCTGACTCTTCAGTCACAGGGCTTCACTTTTCCACTCTGTCAAACTTCTAAATTTGGAGTTCTCATGCAACAGTCCTCTTATTATTTCCTCTTTCCTGAAGCTAAGAGGCGTCCATTGACATGGAAAATCATCGCTCCCTCTCCAGAGCCTGCGGTCTCTACTCCTCCTCCACCCAGCATATTAACTGCTGCGCCGCCTGTTATGTGCATCATATCAGACGAATCAGAGGCAGCAATGTTTAAGGTCGACTGGCGGAGGTTCAGTAGAAAACAAAAAGCACATTTACTAAAGTAAATATCCCTTTTGCCTTTGTAGATGTCTTTTAGATGTCATGCAGCACAGCTAACGTGATTAAAGGCTAATTATTACAGACTGAACGAAAACATAAGATACTTCTGTCGATATAATGACGTCTTATTCATGTACAGTGGCCCTGAGAGCCACCGCAAACAAACATCTTCATCAATTACATGTCGCATGGACGTCATAGACACCATATGACAAACATGTACAATGGCAAACACACACACACACACACTACAGCTGTTTCCACAGCAACAGGTGCGTTGCGACGCGCAGTAAAGCAGAACAGCCACTCAACTCTTCTTATCAGCGAATTTCCCAAACAGGCACTCTGGCATTCTGGCATTCTCCGTGATCTTGTTAGCATAGCATTTGAAGCTAATGTTGTGAGGACACGTTTGCGCTTCAAACTGATTTATCAGTGTGTTGTTCTTGTCCTCTGTTCAAAAACATGCACGTTTATTGGCATGTTTGTAGCTGACTACGTCACACACACATACAAACACACACACACAGAGGCACGCCCCCGAGTGAGTTTCCAATCAACCGATTGGTCAGAACTTTAGCAAACAGTCTGCGACTACAATCTGCAATTGAACAGGTAGAATCCTCTGGAACTTGAAGCACCGACCAGGTGCAACGGGACCAGGTTGAGTTCAGCCTCCAATCTTAGTTCTGGAGTTGGGGTCAGCTTGTGGGCGTCCCTGCAAATCGGTGGGAACTCTGCACAGCTATTGAGGGGGAATGGGACAAGACTCAGCCAGCATCATCAATCATCTCATTCATTGTACATGGAGGAGAAGTAACTCAAAATGCAAATGTGGGTTTCAACCCACGACGAGAAGAGAAACTTCGAACACTGCCTCTCTGTGTCTCCCTGAATGTTGCCAGTGTGCTAACATCTTTCTGAAGAACTCTGTCTTCGTTAGCTCATTCCAGCGTGTAAGACGTTCCTGGCTTGGCTGCCGCTTTCTGTTGGATCGGAGAAGCCGGTGTCAGCGGAGGAACTACCTGTGATGAAGCCCGGGGAGCAGCTGAGCTCGGC
This sequence comes from Lampetra planeri, assembly GCF_965212315.1. NCBI lineage: Eukaryota > Metazoa > Chordata > Hyperoartia > Petromyzontiformes > Petromyzontidae > Lampetra > Lampetra planeri. Next base: position 1,388 of record NW_027615361.1, on the reverse strand, counting down.
GGCCATCGGCGGAGAAATGTCCCCTTCCTGTCCGCAGCAGCCTCCGGCGGCCGCCACCCGAACACAATGTGGCCTTTGACCGGAGGGCAGCTCGGCGGGAACGGGCTGTTCCTCGCACCGGCTCGGCTCCCTGGAGCTCTGTGGAGCCCGAAGTGACGCTGGAAATAACGCAGGATGGCAGGAGAGGATCCAGCGCGCTGCCGAACAAATGTTGGAGGGTTTTTCTGAAGACACTGTGACAATGCGCTTCACGGCCGGTGGCAAAGTAGTTCTCGGCCGCGGAGGGAGAACGGCTGCCGGCTACGCGACTATTGTTCTTTCACCGTGTGTCGGAAATGTCATAGAATACGACAGAAAACCCCATTCTCACCTCTCGCTGCCGCCAGCGCCGCCTCAGCTGCCAGTCTGTGTGATGAGTCGTTTTTTTCCCACTTGGAGATGGAGCGTGAACGCGCGGAGCATCGCGAGAGTTTGAGGTTTCTGCAGGGTGAGCTCATGAGGGGGAAAAAATTCACTTTCTAGGTCAGCTCACACAGTACATGTCTGTGGGATGATTTATGGAGACATCCCCTCCCACCACCACCATCCCCTTTGTTTCCTCCCAAATGAACCGAGTGCTGAAAATAACCTGCGAAAACATCCGCTGAACACAAACAGAATCTGTGAACGTGGATGTGTGTGACCTTTTACTTCACCCCAGGTCCACTACATTTACATCTGTCTATGTTTATCACATTACACCACACATACACCATGTAGATATGTGTGTACCCATTTGGAATAATGCTCCATTTTTGCACAGGTACAAATGTATGAAATTCCAATGCAGTCTAATCTAATTAATCAAATTACTGGTTCACAGCATCTGCATCATCGAAAGTCTACCTGTGTGTAACAAATACTAAGTGTTGGGGAGGAACTAGTCACATGTGGAGGCATTATGTAATTTAATTACACAATAAAAAACAAATGTGTACCAGTAACTGAATTAGTTTCTTATATTCAGGATTTAGGATTTCTGAATAATTGTAGTTATTTTTAGTTTAGTTGCATAATTTCTGCAAATTATATATCTGCAAGTTATATATTATGTATTATTATATATAATCGGCATAATCCCTCAAATTGTATGTGTTCTATATTAAGTTTTAGTAAATAAAATCGTGAACAATTTGTGTTATTTTCTTGTGGAAACAAGAATCTCGTGTGAATAAAACCTAAAGAACTCTCTATATGGGACTTTCAGGACTGGGTGAGATTGTTCCAAAATAACGGCAAACAAAGTCTGAAGGGAATGGATGATGGGCAGGTTGATATTTATGGAAAATACCACACAGATAGGTGATTATCCACATTCCTGACTGGACAGAAGGTTGTCAGTGCCAATG
>NW_027615360.1:0-46784 GCF_965212315.1 Lampetra planeri | reverse complement strand
CGGTGGAGGCGGTGGCGGTGGTGGTGGCCACTCTAACGGCACCACAGGCCCGGAGGACCTGAAGGTTTGTGAAGGTGCCAAGGGTCACCGTGCGCCATGAGGCACCTTGGGTGGGGCATGAGGCACCTTGGTTGGGGCATGAGGCACCTTGGGTGGGGCAAGGGTGGCAGCGCTGTGGTGACACTTGTGCCGCCTCACAGCAGCAAGAAGGACCCGAGTTCGATTCCGCTCCGTGTGGAGTTTGTATGTTCTCTCTCCCGTTGTTCCACTTGAGTTTGATCCGGGTTCCCCCGGTTTCCTCCCATAGCCAAACACACACACACAGCATATAATACTGGTAGGAACCTCCTGGTTACACCAGCCCACAGGGGATTATTGTGTCCGTCCGTCCGTCGCGCAGGGAGGGGCTGGGTGGGGAGGGAGGGGCTGGGTGGGGAGGGTGGGGCTGGGTGGGGAGGGGCTGGGTGGGGAGGGGCTGGGTGGGGAGGGGCTGGGTGGGGAGGGGCTGGGTGGGAGGGGTGGGGCTGGGTGGGGAGGGGCTGGTCACCCCGTGGTGCCCTTATAAAACTCAACGTTTAACCTACTCACGCCGGCTTGTGCCCGCCCTCACAGTCGGCCATATTTGCGGAATACACCACGCCGCCGTTGACCCTGCAGGCCATTGACCGAGCAACCCAACAACGTTCCTACCAGCTCCCTCCGCAGGAATGTGTTTACATTGCTGCTGCCTAAACATCCCAATGTAGCAGGACGCTCCCGATTAAGAGTCTTTGGCCTTTCCCGTGATAAATAAGCTTTGCTGAGTAATGTGGCCAGCTCTCCCCTCTGTGTTGTTGAGGCCATCTTTCCGCCCCGTGTTGAAGCCGGTCCTCTGCCCCGTGTCCCCGCAGCGCTTCTGCTCGGAGGAGCGGTCCCGCCTCATCAAGCGGCTTGCTGATGAGCTGCGTCTGGAGGAGACGAAGCTTGTGCTGCTGAAGAAGCTGAGACACAGCCAGATCCACACGACGTCTCACAAGGAGAACAGCCAGCTGCGGGTACGCTCACCACCCACCCACCACGCAACGCCAATCTGACCTCGCGCGGACACTCGCCGCGGACACTCACCCACTGCGCTCGTTGTCGCCAGGGCCCCCTGGAGAGGCACGGAGTGCCGGGGGGAGGCCCCCCCCCCACTCATGAGGGGGGGGCAGGGCACCCCCGCCCGGCCACTCCCCCAGCCCCCCGGGAAGACGAGCATCATGCCCCCCCTGCTACGCGGATCCCAGGTGAGGGTGAGAGTCGGGGTGTGAGAGAGGGTGTGAGAGTGGGGGTGTGAGAGAGGGTGAGTGGCGGTAGTGTAGTGGTTAGCACATCGCGCTATGAACCTGCCGTCCCGAGTTCGATTCCCGCTCATGGCCAACAACAGCGGTGATTATCGGAACTGCTCCTGGGCCACCCCTAGGTCAACTCAGCCTCAAGTGACTACCTGGTACGGTGTGTAAACATCGCCACTCGGTAGACAAAGGCGGCCGGGCGTGGTGCTGGCCACCCACCCCCTCGTGTGCCGTGCCGGCCTTCGTAGGTGCTCGCTAACAGCACTTGCCCCAACAGTTTGTTAAGGCTATACGGGGGATCTTTGTCTTTGGGGGTACGAGGGTGAATGAGGGCGAGTGACAGTGTGAGCGAGTGAGAGTGCGTATCTGTTTGAGTATATAGAGCGGTGGGGCGGTGGTTAGTGCCCTGCGCTACGAACCGGGCCATCAGAGTGCGATTCCCACTTAGGGCCAACATCAGCAACAAATATCTTAACCGGTTCTGGTCCTCCCCGAGATCAACTCAGCCTTGAATGGATACCTGGTGCAGTGTGTAAAGCATCAGCATTGGGGAAGTGGTTTTGGCCACTCACCCTCTCGTGTGCCGTGCTGGCCTTTATAGCTGCTTGCTAAAAGCACTTGCCCTAACAGCCTGTTCAGGGTATATGGGGATCTTTGTGAGTGTGTGGAGGAGGCTCGTGAAGGACGCTACTCGTCAGTTGGAGGCAGACGCCCTCCAACAACAACGAAGGGCGGAGGAGCGACGCTCGCAACGAGCTGAGTACTGGGCGGCTAAAATGCATAACGTTTGCACAGTAGGGGGCACAGCTGGTGCATCTGCCAATCATCGCAGTCAGCCGATGGCACCAGGGTCTATCCCATGACCTGTCAGCGAGCTTTCGACACTTCATGTGGCCCCAAAGTGCACCTGGCTTGGCACGACCACCTTAGTGACGTCACCGCGACTTAGCGGCGAACGGCGGGTGTTGCTGTTGTTGTGTGGGAGAGAGTACATGAGGGTTAGTTGTGTAAAAGTGTTGAGGGTGTCCGAATGATTGGGGGTGAATGTAAGTCTGCTGGGGGCGAGTGAGAGTGTGAATGGCACAGTTGGGAGCACAGGTGGTGTGCATCTGTCAGTCATTTCGGTCATTCAACCCATGGCACCTGGGTCTGTCCGATAACCTGTCAGAGCCTTCGACACTCTACATGGCCGGTATCGTTGTGTGCGGTTGTGTGGCAATCTCACCGTTGTCGCCCCCATTCTCCAGGGGTCGGTGGTGCGTGCCCCCCCTCCTCTGCTACTGGCCCCCCGCCCGGGGGCCCCCTCCCCTCGCTCCATGCAGCAGAACGCTGGCATGCACGTCTCCGCGGCAAACAAGCCATCCTACAGCCAGGTTCCCACAGCAGCTCACACACTCTCTCTCACGTCGGGCAGCGTGGCTCGGGGTGGTTGAGGGCTGACGTGGCGAGACCACAGCCATGGCGGCTGCCTCCATCTCGTCGTGCTTATCGCTCGAGGAGCTTGTCCTTGCGGCAAGCGGTTTGAACCGGTTTTCTCGTGCGGCTACTGGTTACCCGTCGGAGCCGATAGTGACGGCGCTACGGGTCGGGACGCGCCCCGACTGAGCTTGGCTGCCACCCCCAACCATATTCTTAGGTTTTTTCGGTAAAGTCACGTAGGTAAAAAATTAAAATTAATGAAAGTAAAATAAAAATGTAATAAAAATCACGACGTTTTGGAGGCAACACAAGCTTCCGTCTTCAGGTGGAACCGTCACAGCACGATAGCTGTATCAAGTGAGAGAAATTCCAAGAAAACAGTCCTTGTATATATACTGGTTGAGGGTGGGAGGAGCCAAGGTAGGCCCTGAATATTATTTTTGTGAGGTTCGGTGCGGCTGAAGCACGCTGTTAGGAATGAGCCTTTGTTGTGTAGACTAGGTGCGGCTGCTGTAAAGGTGCGTGTAAAAGGGACTGAGCCTTTTGTTATGTAGAAGTGATGCGGCTGATACCGCTGCCAGGAAATGAGTCTTTGTTGTGTAGGCCACGCTCGCGGTTTCAGTGCCGCGGCGGCGGTGACATCGCTGACGATGCCCCCCCCCCCCCATTCCGCGCCCTCCTACAGCACCCCGCCTTGTCTATGGGGGGCCGCGGGGGCGCCGTCTCCGTGGCGACCGGCTCCAAATCCGGGCTGGTGGTGAGCCCCGCCGGTGGCATGGGGGGCCCCCAGGGACCGGCGGGATCGCTCCCCTCGCACCAGCAGCCCAAGGGGCCGGCGGGCATGGGGGGCGGGGTGGGTGGCGGGGGTGGCGGTGGCGGGGGGGGAGGCGTCGGCGGAGGGGGCGTGCTGGCCGAGTCCCCGGCGAGCCGGCAGGCGGCCGCCAAGCTGGCGCTGCGCAAGCAGCTGGAGAAGACGCTGCTGGAGATCCCGCCGCCCAAGCCGCCGGCGCCCGAGCTCGCGTTCATGCCCAGCGCCGTCAACGCCGAATTCATCTACCTGCTGGGCCTCGAGCAGGCCGTCACCACGCTGCTGCAGGGCAACGGTGAGGGCCCGCGGGGCGCCGGGAGGGGCCGACGTCGGTCTTTCCGACAGACCTGGTCTTCACCTGAGGACGGCTGCTTGCGTTGTGGCCGAAACGTCGTGAGAATTTAATTTTTTTATTTTTATTATTTTAATATTTCCATTCTACGTGACTTTACCGAAAGAACCAAGAAGATGAATCCCTGCAGTCACGAAAGCTTTAAATCGAAATAAAACTAAACCCTTTATTTTTTATTTGACCAGGTAAGGCCCACTGAGCTATGTAGCTCTTTTTCAGAAGCGACCTGGCCACAAATGATAGCTCTACGAAGTGGCTTATCACGTGGAAATTGACACCAGCCAAATACAGTGAAACCTTGGATTGCGAGCATAATTCGTTCCGGAAACGCGCTCGTAATCCAAAGCACTCGCATATCAAAGCGAATTGCCCCATAAGAAATCGACGAAACTGAGATGATTCGTTCCACAACCCCAAAATACTTTATTCATATAAAAATGATTAATACAAAATACCTTTTTATATTTGTATAATTTAAATTTAATACAAAGCAATCAAATGTATTAATTACATTTAATCGTGGCTGGTGTGAGGGAGACGAGAGAGAAGAGAGGAGGAGGGTTATTGTGTAGGACGACTTTCACTTGCAGTACAGCTACTAAAGAACAGCCGCAACACTTGGACACAAGAAAAATCAATTCTTTACGCACACACACGTGGTCACAATACTACAGTAAACAGTCTACGCTCGCACGGATGTTGACTATACGAGTGAGGCATGCCGACTGAGACCGAGCATGGGAGACGATTACCCACAATCCCGCAGCGAGAGAGAGAGAGAAGAACCATTGGCTCAGTTGTGATCACGTGACGCTCAGCAGACGAAGCGTATGCTGTACGTACTGCTCGTATTGCAAGACCTCGCTCGTTTATCAAATTATTATTTATTTAAACAATTTGCTCGTCTTGCAAAACACTCGCAGACCAAGTTGCTCGCAATCCAAGGTTTCACTGTACTCTTAAACGCGTGATGTCGATTCTAACTGTGGAGGGAAAAACCGGAGGACCTGGAGGAAAATCCACGAGACCACAGGGAGAGAGAAATGTAAACTCCAAATATACAGGCATCATGGTCGGGATTGAACCCACGACCTTTTGTCTACTAGGTGAGGTAGTTATTATCTCGCAACCGAATCCGGCAGGCCGCCCTGGCAGAGGTCGCAAACGGGTTTTGATTCCTTACCCGTACCCGGCCGCACCAGGGTCGCAAACAGGTACCCGTACCCGGCCGGGTACGGGTAGCCAGGTATCGGGTAGGGTACGGGTATCGGGTACCCGGTTGCGACCTCTGCGCCCTGGTTAATCCTGCGGCTGTTAACTGCGTAATTTACACGTGCCGTCCGCTTCACATTTGAATCTAAAACACCGTGCGTGTGTGTGCGTGTGTGCGTGTGTGTGTGCGTGTGTGCGTGCGTGTGTGCGTGTGTGCGCGTGCGTGTGTGTGCATGTGTGTGTGTGCATGCGTGCGTGTGTGCGTACATGTGTGCGTGCGTGCGTGTGTGTGTGCGTGTGTGTGTGTGTGCGTGCGTGTGTGCGTGTGTGCGTGTGTGCATGTGTGTGTGTGCATGCGTGCGTGTGTGTGCGTGCATGTGTGCGTGCGTGCGTGTGTGTGTGTGCGTGCGTGTGTGTGTGTGCGTGTGTGTGTGTGTGCGTGCGTGTGCGTGTGTGCGTGCGTGTGTGTGTGTGCGTGTGTGTGTGTGTGCGTGTGTGTGCCGCGCACGGCAGGCAAGGTGCGCCTGCTGCACGTGGAGCCGTTTGCGTGCGGCCACTGCGGCACGGACTTCACTCCGCGCTGGGCGCGTGACCGCTGTGGCCTGGTGCTGTGCGAGCGTTGCCTCGCCGTGGGGCACAAGCGCGCGCTGCGCGCCGAGCACACGGAGCGCCTCAAGGCCGCGTTCCTGCGCGCCCTGCAGCAGGAGCAGGTGCCCCCCACACCGCAGCAGCAGCAGCGGCGGCAGTAGCAGCAGCAGCAGTAGCAGCAGCAGGGTCCGGGTACCACTACAACATACAGATCCCCCCCATCGTATAGCGGGAGCAGGTGACCCCCCCCCCCTACACTGTAGCAGCAGCAGGGGTCCGAGTACCACGACAACATACAGATCCTCCCACCCGTGTAGCCTACGCAGGCGAACTGGGCAAGTTCTGTTAGCGAGCGCCTATGAAGGCCGGCAACGGCACACAAGGGGATGGGTGACCAGCGCCACGCCCAGCCGCCTTGGTCTCCCCAGTGCCGATATGATACATCGTGCCAGCTACGCGTTTACGGCTGAGTCGACATAGGGGAGGCCCCATACCGGTCCAGAAATTCGTTGCCGATTGTTGGCCCTGAGCGGGAACCGACCTACTGGACATGTGCGAAGAAGAGCTTCATAGCTCATCGGATTTCTTCAGGATAAATAAAGATTCTGATTCTGACCTCGGGTTGGTAGCGCAGTGTGCTAACCACTGCGCCACTGCTCCTTTGCTGCGCCGCGACAGACACACGAGCTTCTATTTAAAGCTTTCGTGACTGCAGGGATTCAATAATAAAAGAATAAAATAATAAAAAACAAAACATAATAAAAAAATTCTCACAGTGAGAATTATTTTATAATGTTTTGTTTTTTATTATTTTATTACTTCCCTTCTACGTGACTTTACCGAAAGAACCAAGAAGAAGACACACGAGCGTACTGCCTTTGTACAGGCGCGGGTACCGCCACGGCTCCGTCGGGCACTCGCTACACCACCACCACCACGATGCTGCCGCAACACAGCCACTGACAAAGCCGCAATGCGACCACGGGTGCCCCGGTGCGTGTGTGGTGGCGTTGTGCAGCGGTGTGTGACCGTGCCGTGCGATTCATGTCGCTGCCGCTGCTGTTGCGCAGGAGATTGAGCAGCAGTTCAAGCAGCAGCAGCAGCAGTCGTCCCTAACTCCGGGGAAGGGAGAGTCGGTGATTCACCACCGGCCCACGCTCAAGCAGGTGAGGGAGATGTACACATTCACTAAGACGCACCACACATCCAGCCATAAGTGGGCCCTGTTCCTGACCCTTCTTTCATTTGTTCTGCTGCAGTCCCAGCCACCCATGCTGCAGCAGAGGGGTCCCCAGGTGGGGGTGCGGGGTATGGGGCCTCCCTACTCTCCTGCAGGCAGCTTGCTGGGCGGAGCAGGTACCTCCACACACCACACACACACACGCGCACACACACGCACACACACACGCACACACATACGTGCACACACACGCGCACACACACGCGCACACACACGCACACACATACGTGCACACACACGCGCACACATACGCGCACACACACGCGCACACACACGCGCACACACACGCGCACACATACGTGCACACACACGCGCACACACACGTGCGCACACACGCGCACACACGCGCACACATACGCGCACACACACGCGCACACACACGCGCACACACACGCGCACACATACGTGCACACACACGCGCACACACACGTGCGCACACACGCGCACACACGCGCACACATACGCGCACACACACGTGCACACACACGTGCACACACACGTGCACACACACGTGCACACACAAGTGCACACATACGTACACACACACGTACACACATACGTGCACACACACGTGCACACACACGTGCACACACACACGTACACACACGCGCACACATACGTGCACACACGTGCAGTGCGCGCGTGTCCACACACACACAACAACAAACACAGAATTTCGTGTAGCCCAAATAGACTTTTGGGGAAAGTGCTGTTTGCGAACATCTGAAACTAAACTATTTTTATTTTACCAGGCAAGGTCGACTGAGCAAAATCGCTCTTTTTCATAGGCGACCTGGCCACGAATGATAGCTCAACTTAGTGGCTTATCACGTGGAAATGTATCGCAGCCGAATACCCTAAACGCGTGTATCTAAATGTGGAGGGAAAAACCGGAGGACGCGGGTAAACATTCACACGACCACGGGGAAAACACGCAAACTCCAAATATACAGGTGTCAGGGTCGGGATCGAACCCACGATCTCCTGTAAACCAGGCGAGGTAGTTAACATCTTGCCACCGTGCACACTCACCACCCAGTGCACACTCACCACTGTGCACACTCACCACCCACTACACACTCACCACCCACTACACACTCACCACCCACTGCACACTCACCACCCACTACACACTCACCACCCACTGCACACTCACCACCCACTACACACTCACCACCGTGCACACTCACCACCCACTACACACTCAACACCCACTACACACTCAACACCCACTACACACTCAACACCCACTACACACTCACCACCCACTACACACTCACCATCCACTACACACTCAACACCCACTACACACTCACCACCCAGTGCACACTCACCACCCAGTGCACACTCACCACCCACTACACACTCACCACCCACTGCACACTCACCACCCACTACACTCACCACCCACTACACACTCACCACCCACTACACACTCACCACCCACTACACACTCACCACCCACTGCACACTCACCACCCACTACACACTCACCACCCACTACACACTCACCACCCACTGCACACTCACCACCCACTACACACTCACCACCCACTACACACTCACCACCCACTACACACTCACCACCCACTGCACACTCACCACCCACTGCACACTCACCACCCAGTGCACACTCACCACCCACTACACACTCACCACCCACTGCACACTCACCACCCACTACACACTCACCACCCAGTGCACACTCACCACCCACTACACACTCACCACCCACTACACACTCACCACCCACTGCACACTCACCACCCACTACACACTCACCACCCACTACACACTCACCACCCACTACACACTCACCACCCACTGCACACTCACCACCCACTGCACACTCACCACCCAGTGCACACTCACCACCCACTACACACTCACCACCCACTGCACACTCACCACCCACTACACACTCACCACCCAGTGCACACTCACCACCCACTACACACTCACCACCCACTACACACTCACCACCCACTACACACTCACCACCCACTACACACTCACCACCCAGTGCACACTCACCACCCACTACACACTCACCACCCACTGCACACTCACCACCCACTACACTCACCACCCACTACACACTCACCACCCACTACACACTCACCACCCACTGCACACTCACCACCCAGTGCACACTCACCACCCACTACACACTCACCACCCACTACACACTCACCACCCACTGCACACTCACCACCCACTGCACACTCACCACCCACTACACACCACCCACTGCACACTCACCACCCACTGCACACTCACCACCCACTACACACTCACCACCCACTACACACTCACCACCCACTACACACTCACCACCCACTACACACTCACCACCCACTGCACACTCACCACCCACTGCACACTCACCACCCACTACACACCACCCACTGCACACTCACCACCCACTGCACACTCACCACCCACTGCACACTCACCACCCAGTGCACACTCACCACCCACTACACACTCACCACCCACTACACACCACCCACTGCACACTCACCACCCACTACACACCCACCACCCACTACACACTCACCACCCACTACACACTCACCACCCACTGCACACTCACCACCCACTACACACCACCCACTGCACACTCACCACCCACTACACACCCACCACCCACTACACACTCACCACCCACTACACACTCACCACCCAGTGCACACTCACCACCCACTACACACTCACCACCCACTGCACACTCACCACCCACTACACACTCACCACCCACTACACACTCACCACCCACTACACACTCACCACCCACTGCACACTCACCACCCACTACACACTCACCACCCACTGCACACTCACCACCCACTACACACTCACCACCCACTACACACTCACCACCCAGTGCACACTCACCACCCACTACACACTCACCACCCAATACACACTCACCACCCACTACACACTCACCACCCACTACACACTCACCACCCACTGCACACTCACCACCCACTACACACCCACCACCCACTACACACTCACCACCCACTACACACTCACCACCCACTACACACCCACCACCCACTACACACTCACCACCCACTGCACACTCACCACCCACTGCACACTCACCACCCACTGCACACTCACCACCCACTACACACCCACCACCCACTGCACACTCACCACCCACTGCACACTCACCACCCACTGCACACCCACCACCCACTACACACTCACCACCCACTACACACTCACCACCCACTACACACCCACCACCCACTACACACTCACCACCCACTGCACACTCACCACCCACTGCACACTCACCACCCACTACACACTCACCACCCACTACACACTCACCACCCAGTGCACACTCACCACCCAGTGCACACTCACCACCGTGCACACTCACCACCGTGCACACTCACCACTCACTACACACTCACCACCCAGTGCACACTCACCACCCAGTGCACACTCACCACGTGCACACTCACCACCCACTGTGCACACTCACCACCCACTACACACTCACCACCCACTACACACTCACCACCCACTACACACTCACCACCGTGCACACTCACCACCCACTACACACTCACCACCCACTACACACTCACCACCCACTACACACTCACCACCCAGTGCACACTCACCACCCACTACACACTCACCACCCACTACACACTCACCACCCACTACACACTCACCACCCAGTGCACACTCACCACCCACTACACACTCACCACCCACTACACACTCACCACCCACTACACACTCACCACCCACTACACACCCACCACCGACTACACACTCACCACCCACTACACACTCACCACCCACTGCACACTCACCACCCAATACACACTCACCACCCACTACACACTCACCACCCACTACACACTCACCACCCAATACACACTCACCACCCACTACACACTCACCACCCACTACACACTCACCACCCACTACACACTCACCACCCACTACACACTCACCACCCACTACACACTCACCACCGACTACACACTCACCACCCACTACACACTCACCACCCACTACACACTCACCACCCACTACACACTCACCACCCACTACACACTCACCACTGTGCACACTCACCACCCACTGCACACTCACCACCCACTACACACTCACCACCCACTGCACACTCACCACCCACTACACACTCACCACCCACTACACACTCACCACCCACTACACACTCACCACCCACTACACACTCACCACCCACTACACACTCAACACCCACTACACACTCACCACCCACTACACACTCACCACCCACTACACACTCACCACCCACTACACACTCACCACTCACTGCACACTCACCACCCAGTGCACACTCACCACACAGTGCACACTCACCACTCACTACACACTCACCACCCACTACACACTCACCACCCACTACACACTCAACACCCACTACACACTCACCACCCACTACACACTCACCACCCACTACACACTCACCACCCACTACACACTCACCACCCACTACACACTCACCACCCACTACACACTCACCACCCACTACACACTCAACACCCACTACACACTCACCACCCACTACACACTCACCACCCACTACACACTCACCACCCACTACACACTCACCACTCACTGCACACTCACCACCCAGTGCACACTCACCACACAGTGCACACTCACCACTCACTACACACTCACCACCCAGTGCACACTCACCACACAGTGCACACTCACCACCCACTACACACTCACCACCCACTACACACTCACCACCCACTGCACACTCACCACCCACTACACACTCACCACCCAGTGCACACTCACCACCCACTACACACTCACCACCCACTACACACTCACCACCCAATACACACTCACCACCCACTACACACTCACCACCCACTGCACACTCACCACCCACTACACACTCACCACCCACTGCACACTCACCACCCACTACACACTCACCACCCACTACACACTCACCACCCACTACACACTCACCACCCACTGCACACTCACCACCCACTACACACTCACCACCCAGTGCACACTCACCACCCACTACACACTCACCACCCACTACACACTCACCACCCAATACACACTCACCACCCACTGCACACTCACCACCCAATACACACTCACCACCCACTACACACTCACCACCCACTACACACTCACCACCCACTACACACTCACCACCCAATACACACTCACCACCCACTACACACTCACCACCCACTACACACTCACCACCCACTACACACTCACCACCCACTACACACTCACCACCCACTACACACTCACCACCCAATACACACTCACCACCCACTACACACTCACCACCCACTACACACTCACCACCCACTACACACTCACCACCCACTACACACTCACCACCCAATACACACTCACCACCCACTACACACTCACCACCCACTACACACTCACCACCCACTACACACTCACCACCCACTGCACACTCACCACCCACTACACACTCACCACCCACTACACACTCACCACCCAATACACACTCACCACCCACTACACACTCACCACCCAATACACACTCACCACCCACTGCACACTCACCACCCACTACACACTCACCACCCACTGCACACTCACCACCCACTACACACTCACCACCCACTACACACTCACCACCCACTGCACACTCACCACCCACTACACACTCACCACCCAATACACACTCACCACCCACTACACACTCACCACCCAGTGCACACTCACCACCCACTACACACTCACCACCCACTACACACTCACCACCCAGTGCACACTCACCACCCACTACACACTCACCACCCAGTGCACACTCACCACCCACTACACACTCACCACCCAGTGCACACTCACCACCCAATACACACTCACCACCCAATACACACTCACCACCCACTGCACACTCACCACCCAGTGCACACTCACCACCCACTGCACACTCACCACCCACTACACACTCACCACCCACTACACACTCACCACCCACTACACACTCACCACCCACTACACACTCACCACCCAATACACACTCACCACCCACTACACACTCACCACCCACTGCACACTCACCACCCAATACACACTCACCACCCACTACACACTCACCACCCACTACACACTCACCACCCACTACACACTCACCACCCACTACACACTCACCACCCACTACACACTCACCACCCAATACACACTCACCACCCACTACACACTCACCACCCACTACACACTCACCACCCACTACACACTCACCACCCAGTGCACACTCACCACCCACTACACACTCACCACCCACTACACACTCACCACCCACTACACACTCACCACCCACTACACACTCACCACCCACTACACACTCACCACCCACTACACACTCACCACCCAATACACACTCACCACCCACTACACACTCACCACCCACTACACACTCACCACCCACTACACACTCACCACCCAGTGCACACTCACCACACACTACACACCACCCACTGCACACTCACCACCCAGTGCACACTCACCACCCACTACACACTCACCACCCACTACACACTCACCACCCACTACACACTCACCACCCACTACACACTCACCACCCACTGCACACTCACCACACACTGCACACTCACCACACACTGCACACTCACCACCCACTACACACTCACCACCCACTACACACTCACCACCCACTACACACTCACCACCCACTACACACTCACCACCCACTGCACACTCACCACACACTACACACCACCCACTGCACACTCACCACCCACTGCACACTCACCACCCACTACACACTCACCACCCACTACACACTCACCACCCACTACACACTCACCACCCACTGCACACTCACCACACACTACACACCACCCACTGCACACTCACCACCCACTGCACACTCACCACCCACTACACACTCACCACCCACTGCACACTCACCACACACTACACACCACCCACTGCACACTCACCACCCACTGCACACTCACCACCCACTACACACTCACCACCCACTACACACTCACCACCCACTACACACTCACCACCCACTACACACTCACCACCCACTGCACACTCACCACACACTGCACACTCACCACACACTGCACACTCACCACCCACTACACACTCACCACCCACTACACACTCACCACCCACTACACACTCACCACCCACTACACACTCACCACCCACTACACACTCACCACCCACTACACACTCACCACCCACTACACACTCACCACCCACTGCACACTCACCACCCACTACACACTCACCACCCAATACACACTCACCACCCACTACACACTCACCACCCACTACACACTCACCACCCACTACACACTCACCACCCACTACACACTCACCACCCACTACACACTCACCACCCACTACACACTCACCACACACTACACACTCACCACCCACTACACACTCACCACCCACTACACACTCACCACCCACTACACACTCACCACCCACTACACACTCACCACCCACTACACACTCACCACCCACTACACACTCACCACCCACTACACACTCACCACCCACTACACACTCACCACCCACTGCACACTCACCACACACTACACACTCACCACCCACTACACACTCACCACCCACTACACACTCACCACCCACTACACACTCACCACCCACTACACACTCACCACCCACTGCACACTCACCACACACTACACACCACCCACTGCACACTCACCACCCACTGCACACTCACCACCCACTACACACTCACCACCCACTGCACACTCACCACCGTGCACACTCACCACCCACTACACACTCACCACCCACTACACACTCACCACCCACTACACACTCACCACCCACTGCACACTCACCACCCACTACACTCACCACCCACTACACACTCACCACCCAGTGCACACTCAACACCCACTGCACACTCACCACCCAGTGCACACTCACCACTCACTGCACACTCACCAGCGTGCACACTCACCACCCAGTGCACACTCACCACTGTGCACACTCACCACCCAGTGCACACTCACCACCCAGTGTACACTCACCACTCACTGCACACTCACCAGCGTGCACACTCACCACCGTGCACACTCACCACCCACTGTGCACTCACCACCCACTACACACTCACCACCCACTACACACTCACCACCCAGTGCACACTCACCACCCAGTGCACACTCACCCAGTGCACACTCACCACCCAGTGCACACTCACCAGCGTGCACACTCACCACCGTGCACACTCACCACCCACTGTGCACTCACCACGCCCACACTGCCCTGCTGCGTGGGGAGGTGACGTGCTCTGATGCATCCGTTCATCGATCACAATCCATTCTCGTGATGCAATTACATTTCACGCGAGTTCCATGGCTAATGAGAGGCGGCGCCACTTGAGCCGGTGGCACAAAACTGCACGAGGGAGGCAGAGAAAGCGAAGGCGAAGACGGGTGGCGACCCTTGACGTTTATTATCGACCACAAATCCGCGAGCCGTCGCTCACACGGGCTCCGTCTGGTGACGCTGCTGCTGCTGCGTGAGCAACAGCAGCAGCAGCAGCTGCATGGGCAGCAGCAGCTGCATGGGCAACAGCAGCAGCAACAACAATGCGCGTGTGTGTGTGGCTTTTAAAGGGAAAAAATATATAAAATAGGCGACGTTTCGGGTAACGGCCCTCCTCCTTAGCATGTGAAGTCGTGCTATGAAGAAGGCCCATTGCCCAAAACGTCACCTAGTTTCTACATTCCATACTCTTTGGTTCTTTCGGTAAATTCTAGACTTGAAGCTTTCGTGACTGCAAGGATTCATATTCTTAGGTTTTTTCGGTAAAGTCACGTAGGCAAAAAATAAAATTAATAAAAGTAAAATCTAAATAAAATAATAATAATAAAAATCAAATAACAATCACGGCAACACAAGCCTCCGTCTTCAGGTGGAACCGTCACAGCACGATATATTTTTATTTTACTTTTATTAATTTAATTTTTTTTACCTACGTGACTTTACCGAAAAAAACCTAAGAATATCTTTCGGTAAAGTCACGTAGGTAGAAAAAGAACAGATCACGACGTTTCGATCGCAACACAAGCAATCGTCATCAGGTGGGACAACCACAACAAGAAACAAAACTGCTGTGTTTCCTTGCGCACGACGTTGATATCGGCACGGCTCGCTCCCGGTGGCTTCAATCGACCCGCACCGGCTTCGTGCCTTGCCTCCCACGAGACACCAACAGCGGCACTCGCCAGCAAACGGAGTGTCAGTGACTGGGTGGGTGGTACCTGTGTGTGTGTGTGTACTCCTTGCTTCTTTCGGTAAAGTCCCGTAGGTATAAAATGAAATCACGGCGTTTCGGGCGCAACACAAATCACGACGAAACTTCGTGGTTTAATTTTATTTAATGTCCACGTGACTTTACCGAAAGAATCAGAGTACGGATCCCTGCAGTCACGAAAACTTCAAACCTGTGTTTTTATTGTTTACGTATGCGATGTTTAGATTTGTGTACAATGAATTTTAGGCGTATCTTGTAATTGTATTGCTTGTTGCGGTTGCACCCAAATCAAGAGCCGAATGGCTCACAGGGTAAATCCCAATGAATGAAACTCAAACTGTGTTGTCCCCACCTACCCACCCACTGCCCCCCCAGCCGGCATGAACATGCTGTACGTGCGTCCGGGCAGCATGGGCGTCCACAAACCGCCGGGTTCCCCGTCGCCCGCCGACCGCCAGAGGGAATACCTCCTCGACATGATCCCGTCCCGCTCGCTGCCCAAACCCGGCACGCCAACCCCGTGGAAGTGAGCGCAGTGGACCGGTCCGGCCCGGGGCGTTGCGCTCGGGAGGGGGCAGACGCACACCACCACCCCCCCCCCCACACCACCACCACCACTCCCTCCCTCCGCACAAACTCCCACCGCACGAGGCGAGATGGACCGGCCTGCCGGGGACGTGGAGTGGAGGCAGAGCTCTAGCAAACACCACCTGCACTTCCCGAACCATCACCCCCCCCTCTGCGTGACATGGTGAAGTCCGGCTGTCAGAGGTGGGGGTGAGGGGTGCAGCCGGGCACGACTATTGCATGGCGGGCACTACCATTGCGTGGTGGTCAAGGGGGGGAAGGGGGGGGGGTTTGTGGGCCCGTGTGGTGTTCGTATCTTTGCACTTGTATTAGCAGAGGAAGAGCCCATTCTCTTTACATTGAAAATATTAGTGATGTAGTGGAGCTGAGCGTCAATCATAATTGTAATATTGAAACAAATGGAGGGTGGGGGAGGGCGGGGGGGGGGTGGGGTAAGATTTCTTATTGCATTTTTTTTTACCAAGACGTACGAAGATAAAGCACTTTCACTCGAATGCAGAGCATCGTGCAGAGCATCGTACCATTATAGCATCATGCATAGCATCGTACAGAGAGCATCATGCATAGCATCGTACAGAGAGCATTGTGTAGGGGCATCGTGTAGGGGCATCGTGTAGGGGCATCGTGTAGGGGCATCGTACAGAGTGAGTGGTGGTGGCGACGACGGGAGATCCGCACGACACGGCCCCGGCCCCATCACTGCCCTCGCAGCAGCGAAGACGCCCCCCGCCCCTGCCCCCCGCCCCTGTCCCCCCCCTCTTGAAAAACAGCAACGCAGCCAATCACAGTTCAGCTGTGGGGGGGGCGGCAGCGGCCCTGTCACGGGGGAGAAAGTCGGTGGCAGCAGCAGAAACATTCAATTCCATTTGCTTAGGGAGCATGTGCGAACCCCTGCTGAGCGTGGACATGTCTCTCTCTCTGTCAAAGGGTGACACCTGGGGCCCAAATCTGTGGCACCAGCCCCCCAAAGGGGCTCAGCCCCCCAAAGGGGCTCTGGTGCCACAGATTGCAACTTCGGGGCGGTTACAATCAGTTTTGATGCGGGACCGGTGGCCGCATGGAACAAACCGTTGAACGCCGGTTTGCAGGACACACAGATGTGTCCAGCAATAAACACAACACGGGCAACTGAGACGGGAGGGAGGCCGGTTGCCACACCGTGGTGGTGTAGCGACTGGCTCCAGTGACTGGTAATCCAGCTCGCCTGTTCGGTTCTATCTCTCGGCGTGGCAGTTGTGTAAAATCCCCGTTGCACGTCCGGCGAGCACGGCTGGCTACGTACGATGCGTAAGAATTTCAACATAGAAGAGACTTACATTGCTGACTTTGGTAAGCTGTTAACCCGGTTTAACTGACAACCAACGCGAATCGGAACTTGATTTGGTGGCGCTGCCACTGCTGCGTCGCCAGTGGTACAACAGCGAACGCAAGAAGTTCTCAAGTGTTATTGACGGACGCGTTGAGGGTTTTGTGTCAAATCAGATCGCAGAGTGCTAAATAAGACAGGCAGGCGGCATCGTAACAAAACGGGCATCCTCACAGTGCGGGCAAATTAACCCACGGCATTTAAATATAAACATCACCATGACACAACACCACAACATCCAAACGGTTACAGCTCGCCGCTGCACCACCCATCGACACACCGCGTTCTTCCACGGTGACCAATCTAAACAGCTATAAACATCGCATCCAGTTCAAGAATAACAAATTAAGACACAAGCCAACGGCGTCACAACAGCACGGTCTAATATAACACAGGAGGGAAACACCGCCGCCTGGGTGCCCCGTGTGTGCGGGGTGAGGATCACAGTCTCTGTGCTGCTACGTTTGCCTGGCGCTGTGAGTTGCGCGATGTCAGAGTGTGTGTGTGTGCGTGTGTGGGGAGCGGTGGTGCAGCGGTCAGCGCACTGAACTGCGAAACCCACAACCCGAGTTCGATTCCTGCTCATGATCGATAACAGTGGAAGCGAATGCGAACCGGTCCTGGGCTTTCCCCAGGTCGTCTCGGCCTCAAATTAGTAGCTGGTGTGATGTGTAAACGGCAGCACTGGGGAGACAAAGGCGGCCGGGGGTGGTGTTGGCCACCCACCCCCTTTATGTGCCATTGCTGGCCTTCATAGGTGCTCGCTAACAGCACTTGCCCCCACAGTCTTAAAGACTACACGGGGGATCTTTGTGTTAATGTGTTAGTTTGTGTTAGTGTGTGATTTTGCGTGTGTATTCTGCATGGCTTTCAGTCGCGTTCATTGTTTATGATCTTGTGGTTAGTCCTCCCAGCCCCGTGGTGGCGCCCGGTGTCACCCACCAACCAGAGCAGTGGTTCTCAAAGTGTGGTTCCTGGACCAACAACAATGCCACGGTCCTCCAGCTGGGCCGCGGGGATGTGAGGCAAATGCAGGTTGATGCGGAAATAATGACAATGTTTATACCTTCTTGGTTCTTTCGGTAAAGTCACGCAGAAGGGAAATAATAAAAATAAAACATAAAATAATTCTCACGACGTTTCGGCCACAATGCAAGCAGGACGGCTGCTTGCGTTGTGGCCGAAATGTCGTGAGAATTATTTTATTATGTTTTATTTTTATTACCTGTTCTTCACCTGAGGACGGTTGCTTGCATTGTGACCGAAACGTCGTGAGAATTATTTTATTATGGTTTATTTTTATTATTTTATTATTTCCCTTCTACGTGACTTTACCGAAAGAACCAAGAAGATGAATCCCTGCAGTCACGAAAAGCTTTAACTCGAAATTTAATGTTTATACCTTTTGCTTCGGACATTCGTTAATATTTTACTGATATTTAATTTAAAATTTAGGTTAAGTAAACTACCCTGATTACACTACCCTAATCCTAAGATCTAAATGCCACCCCCAAAAAAACCTTATATCTGCGTTAAAAAAAACCCAATGTTCCAGTAATATGAATCATTTTGTACGACTGGTACAGGGACTCCTCTACTTACGAACGAGTTAGGTTCTAGAGGTCTGTTCGTGAGTCCAACTTTACTCCTGTCGATTCCAAACATGTTGTACGGCATTGTACACTAAACACAGGGGAATGGCTTTAAGAGTTGTATAATATCCTGTACATCTAGATGCCATGGGTTATTCACGTTCTGTAGATGCCACTGGTTCTTCACGTTCTGTAGATGCCACTGGTTCTTCACGTTCTGTAGATGCCACTGGTTCTTCACGTTCTGCAGACGTGGATGCCACTGGTTCTTCACGTTCTGCAGATGTAGATGCCACTGGATCTTCACGTTCTGCAGATGTAGATGCCACTGGTTCTTCACGTTCTGCAGATGTAGATGCCACTGGTTCTTCACGTTCTGCAGATGTAGATGCCACTGGATCTTCACGTTCTGCAGATGTAGATGCCAATGGTTCTTCACGTTCTGCAGATGTAGATGCTACTGGTTCTTCACGTTCTGCAGATGTAGATGCCACTGGTTCTTCACGTTCTGTAGATGTAGATGCCACTGGTTCTTCACGTTCTGCAAATGTAGATGCTACTGGTTATTCACGTTCTGCAGATGTAGATGCCACTGGTTCTTCACGTTCTGCAGATGTAGATGCCACTGGTTCTTCACGTTCTGCAAATGTAGATGCCAATGGTTCTTCACGTTCTGCAGATGTAGATGCCACTGGTTCTTCACGTTCTGCAGATGTAGATGCCACTGGTTCTTCACGTTCTGTAGATGTAGATGCCACTGGTTCTTCACGTTCTGCAGATGTAGATACTACTGGTTCTTCACGTTCTGCAGATGTAGATGCTACTGGTTCTTCACGTTCTGCAGATGTAGATGCCACTGGTTCTTCACGTTCTGTAGATGTAGATGCCACTGGTTCTTCACGTTCTGCAAATGTAGATGCTACTGGTTATTCACGTTCTGCAGATGTAGATGCCACTGGTTGTTCACGTTCTGCAGATGTAGATGCCACTGGTTCTTCACGTTCTGCAGATGTAGATGCCACTGGTTCTTGACGTACTGCAGATGCAGATGCCACTGGTTCTTCACGTTCTGCAGATGTAGATGCCACTGGTTGTTCACATTCTGTAGATGTAGATACCACTGGTTATTCACGTTCTGCAGATGTAGATGCCACCCACTGGTTCTTCACATTCTGCAGATGTAGATGCCACTGGTTGTTCACGTTCTGCAGATGTAGATGCCACTGGTTCTTGACGTACTGCAGATGCATATGCCACTGGTTCTTCACGTTCTGCAGATGTAGATGCCACTGGTACTTCACGTTCTGCAGAGGTAGATGCCACTGGTTATTCACATTCTGCAGATGTAGATGCCACTGGTTGTTCACGTTCTGCAGATGTAGATGCCACTGGTTCTTGACGTACTGCAGATGCATATGCCACTGGTTCTTCACGTTCTGCAGATGTAGATGCCACTGGTACTTCACGTTCTGCAGATGTAGATGCCACTGGTTCTTCACGTTCTGTAAATGTAGATGCCACTGGTTATTCACATTCTGCAGATGTAGATGCCACTGGTTCTTCACGTTCTGTAGATGTAGATGCCACTGGTTCTTCACGTTCTGCAGATGTAGATGCCACTGGTTCTTCACGTTCTGCAGATGTAGATGCCACTGGTTCTTCACGTTCTGTAGATGCCACTGGTTCTTCACGTTCTGCAGATGTAGATGCCACTGGTTCATCACGTTCTGCAGATGTAGATGCCACTGGTTATTCACGTTCTGCAGATGTAGATGCCACTTGTTCTTCACGTTCTGCATATGTAGATGCCACTGGTTCTTCACGCACTGCAGATGGAGATGCCACTGGTTCTTCATGTTCTATAGATGTAGATGCCACTGGTTCTTCACGTTCTGCAGATGTAGATGCCACTGGTTCTTCATGTTCTATAGATGTAGATGCCACTGGTTCTTCACGTTCTGCAGATGTAGATGCCACTGGTTCTTCACGTTCTGCAGATGTAGATGCCACTGGTTCTTCACGTTCTGTAGATGCCACTGGTTCTTCACGTTCTGTAGATGCCACTGGTTCTTCACGTTCTGCAGACGTGGATGCCACTGGTTCTTCACGTTCTGCAGATGTAGATGCCACTGGATCTTCACGTTCTGCAGATGTAGATGCCACTGGTTCTTCACGTTCTGCAGATGTAGATGCCACTGTTTCTTCACGTTCTGTAGATGCCACTGGTTCTTCACGTTCTGTAGATGCCACTGGTTCGTCACGTTCTGCAGATGTAGATGCTACTGGTTCTTCACGTTCTGCAGATGTAGATACTACTGGTTCTTCACGTTCTGCAGATGTAGATGCCACTGGTTCTTCACGTTCTGCAGATGTAGATGCCACTGGTTCTTCACGTTCTGCAGATGTAGATACTACTGGTTCTTCACGTTCTGCAGATGTAGATGCTACTGGTTCTTCACGTTCTGCAGATGTAGATGCCACTGGTTCTTCACGTTCTGTAGATGTAGATGCCACTGGTTCTTCACGTTCTGCAAATGTAGATGCTACTGGTTATTCACGTTCTGCAGATGTAGATGCCACTGGTTCTTCACGTTCTGCAGATGTAGATGCCACTGGTTCTTCACGTTCTGCAAATGTAGATGCCAATGGTTCTTCACGTTCTGCAGATGTAGATGCCACTGGTTCTTCACGTTCTGCAGATGTAGATGCCACTGGTTCTTCACGTTCTGCAGATGTAGATACTACTGGTTCTTCACGTTCTGCAGATGTAGATGCCACTGGTTCTTCACGTTCTGTAGATGTAGATGCCACTGGTTCTTCACGTTCTGCAGATGTAGATACTACTGGTTCTTCACGTTCTGCAGATGTAGATGCTACTGGTTCTTCACGTTCTGCAGATGTAGATGCCACTGGTTCTTCACGTTCTGTAGATGTAGATGCCACTGGTTCTTCACGTTCTGCAAATGTAGATGCTACTGGTTATTCACGTTCTGCAGATGTAGATGCCACTGGTTGTTCACGTTCTGCAGATGTAGATGCCACTGGTTCTTCACGTTCTGCAGATGTAGATGCCACTGGTTCTTGACGTACTGCAGATGCAGATGCCACTGGTTCTTCACGTTCTGCAGATGTAGATGCCACTGGTTGTTCACATTCTGTAGATGTAGATACCACTGGTTATTCACGTTCTGCAGATGTAGATGCCACCCACTGGTTCTTCACATTCTGCAGATGTAGATGCCACTGGTTGTTCACGTTCTGCAGATGTAGATGCCACTGGTTATTCACGTTCTGCAGATGTAGATGCCACTGGTTGTTCACGTTCTGCAGATGTAGATGCCACTGGTTCTTGACGTACTGCAGATGCATATGCCACTGGTTCTTCACGTTCTGCAGATGTAGATGCCACTGGTACTTCACGTTCTGCAGAGGTAGATGCCACTGGTTATTCACGTTCTGCAGATGTAGATGCCACTGGTTGTTCACGTTCTGCAGATGTAGATGCCACTGGTTCTTGACGTACTGCAGATGCATATGCCACTGGTTCTTCACGTTCTGCAGATGTAGATGCCACTGGTACTTCACGTTCTGCAGATGTAGATGCCACTGGTTCTTCACGTTCTGTAAATGTAGATGCCACTGGTTATTCACATTCTGCAGATGTAGATGCCACTGGTTCTTCACGTTCTGTAGATGTAGATGCCACTGGTTCTTCACGTTCTGCAGATGTAGATGCCACTGGTTCTTCACGTTCTGCAGATGTAGATGCCACTGGTTCTTCACGTTCTGTAGATGCCACTGGTTCTTCACGTTCTGCAGATGTAGATGCCACTGGTTCATCACGTTCTGCAGATGTAGATGCCACTGGTTATTCACGTTCTGCAGATGTAGATGCCACTTGTTCTTCACGTTCTGCATATGTAGATGCCACTGGTTCTTCACGCACTGCAGATGGAGATGCCACTGGTTCTTCATGTTCTATAGATGTAGATGCCACTGGTTCTTCACGTTCTGCAGATGTAGATGCCACTGGTTCTTCATGTTCTATAGATGTAGATGCCACTGGTTCTTCACGTTCTGCAGATGTAGATGCCACTGGTTCTTCATGTTCTATAGATGTAGATGCCACTGGTTCTTCACGTTCTGCAGATGTAGATGCCACTGGTTCTTCACGTTCTGCAGATGTAGATGCCACTGGTTCTTCACGTTCTGTAGATGTAGATGCCACCACCGCCGTCTATTACGCGACGCGGTTGAACTTACGACTCTCAGTCCGAACAGGCAACTGGACGTACGGGACAGGTTTGTTTGCATTTCTGAAAGTTCATAACTCGAACGTTCGTAAGGAGAGGAGTCCCTGTATTTAGAGAGACAAGTGAATGCATTTTGTCACCAGGGGTGTCGGGGGGGGTGGCTGGGTGGTCCGCGGGCTCATACAAGTTTGAGAAACACTGCTCGAGAGGGAGGGTCGGAGGTCAAACCCCTCGGGCCCCATGTGTCCTCCTCCCCCCCACAATTTTTTTTACATCCACCGGTGCCGCGACGTGGTGAGAGTTGCTTGGCCCCGGCCCTGCTCCGTGGAGTGGAGGTAAGCGAGTGACTGCACCACAGGGAAGGCGAGCGGAGGGGGAGGTCAATGCTGCCTCTTCATTAAAGGTCTCTACCACTTTTTGTATAAGGGAAATAATGAAAATAAAACAATAAAATGAAATTCTCACGACGTTTCGACCACAACGCAAGCAGCTGTTGGAAAGACAGCGTCAAGACGGCTGCTTGCGTTGTGGCTGAAACGTGAGAATTTCATTTTATTAGGTCTCTACCACCTCCATTATCCAGTGGGGGTTCCTTTGGGGGGGGGGGGGGTCCTTTGCCCCCCCCCCCATAAGAAAGGGGGGGGGGCCCTGGGTGGTTCTCAATTGTTGGGTGGGGGGGGGGCAGGACGCCTGGCTGGGGTTGAGGGGGCCCATCTGTGCTCGTGTTGCTGTTGCAATGTAGGCTCCTATTTAATGACGAGTGCCCACGTGCTTTGTGAAACGTTGTGTAGGGGCGCTTACCACGGTCGTCGTCGTCGTCAGTATTGGAGGAGTCGTCTTCCTCGCTTAGGCTAGCTGCTTGTGAACACTACGATTATTATCATCATCAACATTAACAATAAACACGTGGTGCCGAGACCCACCAAGTCCGACTCCTGCTGCTGCTGCTGCTGCACGCGAACCGCGTGGAGGGGACACACGGGGGGGGGGGACACGTGACACGTTCAGGCACTGAGGAGTGAGACAGGGACACGGTCAGTCACAGAGAGAGATGAGAGAGGACACAGGGACAGGTTCACTTAAAGAGACCGTGGGCACGCGTAAATTGGGGTCGGTCATTTTTCAAAGGCGCATGCATGGTCAGACAAGCACGGGGCGGCGGGGGGGCACGGGATTCTCTGTGCTGGTGCGGCCAAGGGGACTGTGGCCTCCACTCTGCGGCCTTCACCAGGCGGCCTCTGGGCCCGCGGTAACCCCCCCCCCTCCCCGCGGTGGGGGGGGGGGGGTCCCGACTCCGAATCGAATTCCGCGGGCGGCGGTACCCGGGGTCAGACGCGATGACCACGCGGCCTCGGCTGAGTTACGAGGGGGGCCAGTGGCGAAGGCCGCTCGACCCGAATTCGCTCGCTGGCCTCACTACAACAATCACCACAAACACCAACAACAATCACAACAATCACCACAATCACCACAACAATCACCAGAATCACCACAAACACCAACAACAATCACAACAATCACCAGAATCACTACAAACACCAACAACATTCAC
The DNA here is from genome assembly GCF_965212315.1 of Lampetra planeri. NCBI lineage: Eukaryota > Metazoa > Chordata > Hyperoartia > Petromyzontiformes > Petromyzontidae > Lampetra > Lampetra planeri. The sequence continues at coordinate 21,170 of NW_027615360.1, read as the reverse complement.
AACAATCACGAGAATCACCACAACCACCACAACAATCACCACAATCACCAACAACAATCACAACAATCACCACAACAATCACCAGAATCACCACAAACACCAACATCAATCACAACAATCACCACAACCACCACAATAATCACCAGAATCACCACAAACACCAACAACAATCACGAGAATCACCACAACCACCACAACAATCACCACAAACACCAACAACAATCACAACAATCACCACAACCACAACAATCACCACAACAATCACCAGAATCACCACAAACACCAACATCAATCACAACAATCACCACAACCACCACAATAATCACCACAATCACCACAAACACCAACAACAATCACAACAATCACCACAACAATCACCAGAATCACCACAAACACCAACAACAATCACAACAATCACCACAACAATCACGAGAATCACCACAACCACCACAACAATCACCACAAACACCAACAACAATCACAACAATCACCAGAATCACCACAACCACCACAACAATCACCAGAATCACCACAAACACCAACATCAATCACAACAATCACCACAACCACCACAACAATCACCACAACAATCACCACAACAATCACCAGAATCACCACAAACACCAACAACAATCACGAGAATCACCACAACCACCACAACAATTACCACAATCACCACAAACACCAACAACAATCACAACAATCACCACAACCACCAACAACAATCACAACAATCACGAGAATCACCACAAACACCAACATTCACAACAATCACGAGAATCACCACAACCACCACAACAATCACCACAATCACCACAAACACCAACAACAATCACAACAATCACCAGAATCACCACAAACACCAACATCAATCACCACAACCACCACAACCACCACAACAATCACAACAATCACCACAACCACCAACAACAATCACAACAATCACCACAATAATCACCAGAATCACCACAAACACCAACAACAATCACCAGAATCACCACAAACATCAACAACAATCACGAGAATCACCACAACCACCACAACAATCACCACAATCACCACAAACACCAACAATCACAACAATCACCAGAATCACCACAACCACCACAACAATCACCACAATCACCACAAACACCAACAATCACAACAATCACCAGAATCACCACAAACACCACAATAATCACCAGAATCACCACAACCACCACAACAATCACCACAAACACCAACAATCACAACAATCACAACAATCACCACAACCACCACAACAATCACCACAATCACCACAAACACCAACAATCACAATAATCACCAGAATCACCACAACCACCACAACAATCACCACAAACACCAACAACAATCACGAGAATCACCACAACCACCACAACAATCACCACAAACACCAACAACAATCACGAGAATCACCACAACCACCACAACAATCACCACAAACACCAACAACAATCACAACAATCACCAGAATCACCACAACCACCACAACAATCACCACAACCACCACAACAATCACCACAACAATCACCAGAATCACCACAAACACCAACAACAATCACAACAATCACCACAACAATCACCAGAATCACCACAAACACCAACATCAATCACAACAATCACCACAACCACCACAATAATCACCAGAATCACCACAAACACCAACAACAATCACGAGAATCACCACAACCACCACAACAATCACCACAAACACCAACAACAATCACAACCATCACCAGAATCATCACAACCACCACAACAATCACCACAACAATCACCAGAATCACCACAAACACCAACATCAATCACAACAATCACCACAACCACCACAATAATCACCAGAATCACCACAAACACCAACAACAATCACAACAATCACCAGAATCACCACAACAATCACGAGAATCACCACAACCACCACCACAATCACCACAAACACCAACAACAATCACCACAACAATCACCTGAATCACCACAAACACCAATCACAACAATCACCACAACCACCACAATAATCACCAGAATCACCACAAACACCAACAACAATCACAACAATCACCACAACCACCACAACAATCACCACAAACAACAACAACAATCACAACAATCACCACAACCACCACAACAATCACAACAATCACCAGAATCACCACAAACAACAACATCAATCACAACAATCACCACAACCACCACAACAATCACCAGAATCACCACAAACACCAACAACAATCACAACAATCACCACAACCACCACAACAATCACCAGAATCACCACAACAATCACCAGAATCACCACAAACAACAACATCAATCACAACAATCACCACAACCACCACAACAATCACCACAATCACCACAAACACCAACAACAATCACAACAATCACCAGAATCACCACAAACACCAACAACAATCACAACAATCACCACAACAATCACCAGAATCACCACAAACACCAACAACAATCACAACAATCATCACAATCACCACAAACACCAACAACAATCACCACAACCACCACAACAATCACCAGAATCACCACAAACACCAACAACAATCACAACAATCATCACAATCACCACAAACACCAACAACAATCACAACAATCACCAGAATCACCACAAACACCAACAACAATCACAACAATCACCAGAATCACCACAAACACCAACAACAATCACAACAATCACCAGAATCACCACAAACACCAACAACAATCACAACAATCACCAGAATCACCACAACAATCACCAGAATCACCACAAACACCAACAACAATCACAACAATCACCACAACCACCACAACAATCACCAGAATCACCACAAACACCAACAACAATCACAACAATCACCAGAATCACCACAAACACCAACAACAATCACCACAACCACCACAACAATCACCAGAATCACCACAAACACCAACAACAATCACAACAATCACCAGAATCACCACAAACACCAACAACAATCACCACAAACACCAACAACAATCACCACAACCACCACAACAATCACCAGAATCACCACAAACACCAACAACAATCACAACAATCATCACAATCACCACAAACACCAACAACAATCACCACAATAATCACCAGAATCACCACAAACACCAACAACAATCACAACAATCACCACAAACAACAACAATCACAACAATCACCAGAATCACCACAAACACCAACAACAATCACAACAACCACCACAACAATCACCAGAATCACCACAAACATCAACAACAATCACCACAACAATCACCACAATCACCACAAACACCAACAACAATCACAACAACCACAACAATCACCACAATCACCACAAACACCAACAACAATCACAACAACCACAACAATCACCACAATCACCACAAACACCAACAACAATCACAATAATCACCAGAATCACCACAAACACCAACAACAATCACGAGAATCACCACAACCACCACAACAATCACCACAAACACCAACAACAATCACCAGAATCACCACAAACACCAACAACAATCACAACAATCACCACAACCACCACAACAATCACCACAAACAACAACAATCACAACAATCACCACAATCACCACAAACACCAACAACAATCACAACAATCACCACAACCACCAACAACAATCACAACAATCACCAGAATCACCACAAACACCACCACAATCACCACAAACACCAACATCAATCACAACAATCACTACAAACACCACCACAATCACCAGAATCACCACAAACACCAACAACAATCACCAGAATCACTACAAACACCACCACAATCACCACAAACACCAACATCAATCACTACAAACACCAACATCAATCACAACAATCACCACAAACACCAACAACAATCACCACAATCACCACAAACACCAACATCAATCACAACAATCACCACAAACACCAACAACAATCACCAGAATCACCACAAACACCACCACAATCACCACAAACACCAACATCAATCACAACAATCACCACAAACACCAACAACAATCACCAGAATCACTACAAACACCAGCAACAATCACAACAATCACCAGAATCACCACAACCACCACCACAATCACCACAAACACCAACATCAATCACAACAATCACTACAAACACCAACAACAATCACCAGAATCACCACAAACACCAACATCAATCACAACAATCACCACAAACACCAACATCAATCACAACAATCACCACAAACACCAACAACAATCACCAGAATCACTACAAACACCAACATCAATCACAACAATAATCACCAGAATCACCACAAACACCAACAACCATCACCACAATAATCACCAGAATCACCACAAACACCAACAACAATCACAACAATCACCAGAATCACCACAAACACCAACATCAATCACAACAATCACCACAAACACCAACATCAATCACAACAATCACCACAAACACCAACAACAATCACCAGAATCACTACAAACACCAACATCAACCACCACAATAATCACCAGAATCACCACAAACACCAACAACAATCACAACAATCACCAGAATCACCACAAACACCAACAACAATCACGAGAATCACCACAACCACCACAACAATCACCAGAATCACCACAAACAACAACAATCACAACAATCACCAGAATCACCACAAACACCAACAACAATCACAACAATCACCACAACCACCACAACAATCACCAGAATCACCACAAACACCAACAACAATCACAACAATCACCAGAATCACCACAAACACCAACAACAATCACCACAACCACCACAACAATCACCAGAATCACCACAAACACCAACAACAATCACCACAATAATCACCAGAATCACCACAAACACCAACAACAATCACGAGAATCACCACAACCACCACAACAATCACCACAACAATCACCAGAATCACCACAAACACCAACAACAATCACCACAAACACCAACAACAATCACCACAACCACCACAACAATCACCAGAATCACCACAAACACCAACAACAATCACAACAATCATCACAATCACCACAAACACCAACAACAATCACCACAACCACCACAACAATCACCAGAATCACCACAAACACCAACAACAATCACAACAATCACCAGAATCACCACAAACACCAACAACAATCACCACAAACACCAACAACAATCACCACAACCACCACAACAATCACCAGAATCACCACAAACACCAACAACAATCACCACAATAATCACCAGAATCACCACAAACACCAACAACAATCACGAGAATCACCACAACCACCACAACAATCACCACAAACAACAACAATCACAACAATCACCACAATCACCACAAACACCAACAACAATCACAACAACAATCACAACAATCACCAGAATCACCACAAACATCAACAACAATCACCACAACAATCACAACAATCACCACAAACACCAACAACAATCACCAGAATCACTACAAACACCAGCAACAATCACAACAATCACCAGAATCACCACAACCACCACCACAATCACCACAAACACCAACAACCATCACCACAATAATCACCAGAATCACCACAAACACCAACAACCATCACAACAATCACGAGAATCACCACAACCACCACAACAATCACCACAAACAACAACAATCACAACAATCACCAGAATCACCACAAACACCAACAACAATCACAACAATCACCACAACCACCACAAACATCAACATCAATCACAACAATCACCAGAATCACCACAAACATCAACAACAATCACAACAATCATCACAATCACCACAAACACCAACAACAATCACCAGAATCACCACAACAATCACCACCACCACCACAACAATCACTACAACTACCAGAACAATCACAATAAGCATCACAACCACCACCACAATCACCACAATAACCACAGCAACGACCACAACAACCACAAAAATCACCAAAACCACCACATCACCACAACCAATACCCGCCATTCGCCACTAAGTGGCGGTGACGTCACCACGACGCTTGTGCCAGGCCATGTGCACCCTGAGGCCACGTGAAGTGTCGAACGCCCGCTGGCAGGAGGTCACGGGGCAGACCCAGCAGGTGCCACTGATCGACTGACCGAGATGACCGAGATGACTGGCCGATGCACCACCTGTGCCCCCTACTGTGCCAACTTGCTGTGCTTTAGCCACCCGGCGCTCCGCTCGTTGTTGTGAGCGTCGCTCCTCCGCCCTCCGTTGTTGCTGGGGGGCGACTGCCTCCAACTGCCCAGCAGCGTCCTTCATGAGCCTCCTCCATCACCACAACAACAACAATAGCCACACAGTGGAGGTGACGTCACCACGGCGCGATGATTTGGTGGTTGCTGTTGTTGCGGTGGTTGGTGGTTGCTGTTGTTGGTGGTTGTTGTAGTTGCTGCTGTTGGTGGCGTTCTGCACCGGGGTCGGAGAGGCGGGCCGAGTGGGCGGGGCGAAGGGGGGTGGGTGGACCGAGTGGGCGGGGCGAAGGGGGGTGAGTGGGCGGGGCGAAGGGGGGTTGGGTGGGCCGAGTGGGCGGGGCGAAGGGGGGTGGGTGGGCCGAGTGGGCGGGGCGAAGGGGGTGGGTGGGCCGAGTGGGCGGGGCGAAGGGGGGGGTGGGTGGGCCGAGTCGGCGGGGCGAAGGAGGGGTGGGCTGAGTGGGCGGGGCGAAGGAGGGGTGGGCTGAGTGGGCGGGGCGAAGGGGGGTGGGTGGGCCGAGTGGGCGGGGCGAAGGGGGTGGGTGGACCGAGTGGGCGGGGCGAAGGGGGGTGGGTGAGCCGAGTGGTCGGGGCGCAGGCGGAGTGGGTGGGCCGAGTGGGCGGGGCGAAGGGGGGTGGGTGGGCCGAGTTGGCGGGGCGAAGGGGGTGGGTGGGCCGAGTGGGCGGGGCGAAGGGGGTGGGGGCCGAGTGGGCGGGGCGAAGGGGGGTGGGTGGGCCGAGTGGGCGGGGCGAACGAGGGGTGGGCTGAGTGGGCGGGGCGAAGGGGGGTGGGTGGGCCGAGTGGGCGGGGCGAAGGGGGGTGGGTGGGCCGAGTTGGCGGGGCGAAGGGGGTGGGTGGGCCGAGTGGGCGGGGCGAAGGGGGTAGGGGCCGAGTGGGCGGGGCGAAGGGGGGTGGGTGGGCCGAGTGGGCGGGGCGAACGAGGGGTGGGCGGGGCGAAGGGGGTGGGGGGGTCGAGTGGGCGGGGCGAAGGGGGGTGGGGGGCCGAGTGGGCGGGGTGGGTGGGCCGAGTGGGCAGGACGAAGGGGGTGAACCCAGTGGGCGGGCGGTTGGGACGAGGGGGCGGACTGAGGGGGCGGGGACACTCGGGAAGGGGGTGGGGCGTGTTAGTGACGTCACGAGTTGATGCGGCGGTGACATCACGAGGAGGAGGACGAGGAGGAGGAGAGGCGTTTATTGCTCACGGGCTCCCGCTTCCGTCCCCGGCTGTCTCCCCTCCGTCTCTCCCCCCCCCCCAACAACAACACATCGCGGCTGCTCCCCGTGTCTTCTCGACCGCCCGCCGCTGAGCCTCTCTCCCCGCCGTCGGTTTATGGTCTCAGGCGCGGGGCTCCCGCGAGGGGCGTCCCGTCGCGCCGCGCAGTGACCGGCGCCGGCCGCCGCCGTTGCCGCCAGGACAATGGATTCGGACGAGGGCTTCATCTACGATGAAGACGAGGTGTACAGCGAGGAGGAGACCGACGAGGACGATGACGAAGACGAGACGTCCGAGATGGGCGAGGTGGAGATGCAGGAGCCCGTGCTCGAGGCCGGCCAGGCCGGCGACGGGGACGAGTTCCCGCACGAGGTGCTCACGGCCGAGCAGGTGGTGCAGCACATGGTGGAGTGCATCAAGGAGGTGAACGAGGTGATCGAGGTGAGGCGGAGAGAGGTCGGGGTGGGCGATGCGACGCTGTCTCGGGCCCCCCCTGGGAACTTGGGACAGGCCGATGGGGTCGGGCTGTCACTGGGAGGGTTGTCTCCCCTATGGGGGTACGGAGACTCGCTGTCTACAAGACACGGCAAGATCTGTCTCCCCGTGTAATGAGAGAGAGAGAAGGGGGGTGCTTGGCTCCAGGAAGACAGGAACACACGGGGAGACGAGGCACAGAAAGACACAAACACAGGGGTGACGATGACACGGGGAGACACAGTGAGACTCGGGGATAAACAGACACAGGAAGACAATGACACGGGGAGATCGAGACACAGGGACGCTGAGCCATAGAGATGAACGCGGAAACGGAGACACAGGGACACGGGAATACCTACACAGGGAGGGAGACACGGGGACATACGAGACAGACACGGGGACACAGCTGTAGGGAGACACGAGTAGATGGGGAGACACGGGTATATGGATGGGGAGACACAGGAGGACACACCGCAGTAGGGAGACACGGGTAGATGGGGAGACACGGGTACATGAGGAGACACAGCGACGGAAGAGAGAGAGACACGAGGACACACAGATGTAGAGAGACACGGGTAGATGGGGAGACACAGGAGGACACACCGCAGTAGGGAGACACGGGTACATGGGGAGACACAGCGACGGAAGAGAGAGACACGAGGACACACAGATGTAGAGAGACACGGGTAGATGGGGAGACACAGGAGGACACACCGCAGTAGGGAGACACGGGTACATGAGACACACGAGGACGCAGCTGTAGGGAGACACGGGTCGATGGGGAGACACGGGTACATGTGGAGACACAGGAGGACACACCGCAGTAGGGAGACAAGGGTACATGGGGAGACACGGACGGAAGACAGAGAGAGAGACACGAGGACGCAGCTGTAGGGAGACACGGGTACATGGGGAGACAGAGAGTGACACGAGGACGCAGCTGTAGGGAGACACGGGGGTGGAGGGGTGCCCGCGGCCCGGGTCGTCTGTCTGGCCCCGGCTGTAAGATGGCGGCTTCCCCGCGTCTCCCCCGCGTCCCGCGGAGGCCGCGACTTGTGGAGTTGCGAGGCTGCGGCTCGCGAGGAGCCGCGGGGCCGCGGGCTCCGTCTCCCCGGAGTCCGTGCCCAGGCCCCGCGCCGCCTGCGCCATCAAAATCCAGCCGAGTCACCCGTGCCGGGCCGAAGCCTCGGGCACTCCTTGCGGCCTAGGGGGAGCAGGCGGCCTCGGGCGTGGGGAAGAATCAGGAAAGTGCCTAGGCTGCTCGTCAGCGAGTAGGCCTCGCCTGGTCGAGTTTCCAACGGCAAAAAACGGCGAAACCAGCGGGGGGAGAGGAGGGGGGAGAGAGACAGCGAAGGGAGAGACGGGAGATAGACAGCGAAGGGAGAGACAGAGAAGAGAGACGGAAGGGGGAGAAGGGTGCTAGACAGAGAAGGCGGAGAAGGGAGCTAGACAGATAAGGGAGAGACAGAGAAGAGAGACAGGGAAGGGGGAGAGACGGGAGATAGACAGAGAAAGGGGGTACACAGAGAATGGAGAGACAGGGAAGGGGGAGACGGGAGAAGGGGGATAGACAGCGAAGGGAGAGACAGAGAAGAGAGACAGAGAAGGGGGATAGACAGAGAAGGCAGAAAGGGTAGAGACAGGGAAGAGAGAAAGGAGATAGACAGAGAAGAGCGACAGAGAAGGGGGATAGACAGAGAAGGAAGAAAGGGTTGAGACGGAGAAGAGAGAAGGGAGATGGACAGAGAAGAGAGACAGGGAAGGGGGAGAGGGGGATAGACAGAGAAGGAAGAGGGGGTAGAGACGGAGAAGAGAGAAGGAAGAGAGACAGAGAAAGGGGAGAGACAGAGAAGAAAGAGGGGGGGTAGACAGAGCAGAGAGACATGGAAGGGGGAGACGGGAGGAGGGGGATCTACAGAGAAGGGAGACAGGGAAGGGCAGCGAAGGGGGATAGACAGAGAAGGGGGGAGACAAAGAATGGCAGAGCAGGGAGGGGGGAGAGACAGAGAAGGGAGACCGGGAAGGGGGAGACATGGAATGGCTAGACAGAGAGGGGGGGGGGGTAGGCAGAGGGGGGAGAGACGGAGAAGCGGGAGAGACAGAGAATACAGAGAGAGACAGAATAGAGAGAGAGAGAGACAGAATAGAGGGATAGACAGAATAGAGAGGGAGAGACAAGAGAGAGAAGAGGGAGAGACAGAGAAGAGAGCGACAGAGAAAAGGGGGAAACCGAGAAAGGGAGAGACAAAGCAGAATACAGAAGGGAGAGAGAAACAAGAGAGCGGCGCAAAGACAGTCCACCACGGCACGATGGAGGGAAAGACAGCCGTGCAGTAGGATTAGAGAGGACTCGGGGGGTTTCCGAGGGGTGCAGGGGACGTGAGCGGTCGGGCCATGGGTGAGATAGTGAAGGTTGGAACATTGGGACCGCGACATTAAATATAACCAGCCATGCTCAATCCACTGGTGGATTAAGCCCCCCTCTCCCCCCCCCTAAGCTGCCGCCACCTCTCACGATCATGCGCTGTAACAATCCACCCAGCACATGGCACCTGAGCTGAATTAATAAGCACCTACATTACCCTACATGACCCTTTACACTACCCCCTACAGGATCCTAACACTACCCCCTACAGGACCCTGACACTACCCCCTACAGGACCCTGACACTACCCCTACAGGATCCTGACACTACCCCTACAGGATCCTGACACTACCCCCTACAGGACCCTGACACTACCCCCTACAGGACCCTGACACTACCCCCTACAGGACCCTGACACTACCCCTACAGGATCCTGACACTACCCCCTACAGGACCCTGACACTACCCCCTACAGGATCCTGACACTACCCCCTACAGGATCCTGACACTACCCCCTACAGGACCCTGACACTACCCCTACAGGATCCTGACACTACCCCCTACAGGATCCTGACACTTCCCCTACAGGATCCTGACACTACCCCTACAGGACCCTGACACTACCCCTACAGGACCCCGACACTACCCCTACAGGATCCTGACACTACCCCTACAGGACCCTGACACTACCCCTACAGGATCCTGACACTACCCCCTACAGGACCCTGACACTACCCCTACAGGACCCTGACACTACCCCTACAGGATCCTGACACTACCCCTACAGGATCCTGACACTACCCCTACAGGATCCTGACACTACCCCTACAGGATCCTGACACTACCCCTACAGGATCCTGACACTACCCCTACAGGATCCTGACACTACCCCTACAGGATCCTGACACTACCCCTACAGGATCCTGACACTACCCCTACAGGATCCTGACACTACCCCTACAGGACCCTACAGGACCCCCTACAGGACCCTGACACTACCCCTACAGAATCCTGACACTACCCCCTACAGGGTCCTGACACTACCCCTACAGGACCCCGACACTACCCCTACAGGACCCTGACCCTACCCCTACAAGACCCTGACACTACCCCTACAGGATCCTGACACTACCCCCTACAGGACCCTGACACTACCCCTACAGGACCCTACAGGACCCCCTACAGGATCCTGCCACTACCCCTACAGGACCCTGACACTACCCCTACAGGATCCTGACACTACCCCTACAGGATCCTGACACTACCCCTACAGGGTCCTGACACTACCCCTACAGGACCCTGACACTACCCCCTACAGGACCCTACAGGACCCCCTACAGGATCTTGCCACTACCCCTACAGGACCCTGACACTACCCCTACAGGACCCTGACACTACCCCTACAGGACCCTGACACTACCCCTACAGGATCCTGACACTACCCCTCCAGGATCCTGACACTACCCCTACAGGACCCTGACACTACCCCCTACAGGACCCTGACACTACCCCCTACAGGACCCTGACACTACCCCTACAGGACCCTGACACTACCCCTACAGGATCCTGACACTACCCCCTACAGGACCCTGACACTACCCCTACAGGATCCTGACACTACCCCCTACAGGACCCTGACACTACCCCTACAGGACCCTGACACTACCCCTACAGGATCCTGACACTACCCCTACAGGATCCTGACACTACCCCTACAGGATCCTGACACTACCCCTACAGGATCCTGACACTACCCCTACAGGATCCTGACACTACCCCTACAGGATCCTGACACTACCCCTACAGGACCCTGACACTACCCCTACAGGATCCTGATACTACCCCCTACAGGACCCTGACACTACCCCTACAGGACCCTGACACTACCCCTACAGGATCCTGACACTACCCCTACAGGATCCTGACACTACCCCTACAGGATCCTGACACTACCCCTACAGGATCCTGACACTACCCCTACAGGATCCTGACACTACCCCTACAGGATCCTGACACTACCCCTACAGGATCCTGACACTACCCCTACAGGATCCTGACACTACCCCTACAGGATCCTGACACTACCCCTACATTACCCTATTTGACCCTTTACAATACCCCCTACAGCGACTTGCACTACTCCCTACATCACCCTCTATTACCCACACATTACCCCCTACAGGGCTCTTACACGACCCCCCCCCAAATTATCCCCTCCATTACCCCTACACCTACATTTCTCCTACAATTTACCCGCTTACTTATCCTTGTTGGCGTTATCCAATGCCTGTCTGGTTTATCCCTTTTTCGTGCTGTCAACGCTGTCTGTGTTGATGAATTTATTAGAATCCGTGACATTTGCTGTTAGACGTAGCGGCCTCTAGTGGCTGCAAAGGGTATAGGTGTAGCTATGACTGCACAGAGCATGCAGCTGCACGTAGGGAATCGAGTAGCGTCGATTCCTGCACTCGCGATTCTATGTTTAGGAATCAATTATATTGCATCGTACGTCTAAACCGTGTGGTTGCCTTCGCCTGTGTGGTTAACCATATGTGGCTACTGACGTGTGCTTACCGTACCCTCGGTGGTTGCCGTCCTGTAATTACTCTCTGGGGTTACCTACCCCTACCTGGTTACCCTTGCAGTGTGGTTAACCACCACCCAATGTGGTTACCCTACCCCGTGTGGTTACCTCCCCTGCCCCGTGTGGTTTCCTGCCCCCCCCCCCCACCACCTCCGTGTGCCCCCCCCCCCGCTCGTGTGGGAGGTAGAGGGGGGGGGTACTGCCCGCAGCTGTCAGTGTGAGCCACGCCGCCACGGCACTCGGCACGCACGTGACTCGTCATTACATAAGCGGCGCGTGTTTACTCCACTCCCGTGGGGGGCGCGATCACGAAGGCGGGGGTGGGGAGGCCCCCCTCCCCCCACCTAGGTAGCGAGGACATAGCAGAAGCCCCCCTTCCCCGTGCCCCCCCCCCCCCATCTCCCCCCCTCCCACGCGTGCGGGTGTTGATTTGTAATCCAGTGTGAATCTTGAGATTAACTGGGCTCCCCCCGTCGCTCGCCCCCCCCCCCTCCCACCTGTGCCCTTGTGCCCTTGTGCCTCCACAGATCCCCGCCACTACCACCCGCATCCTGCTCAGTCACTTCAACTGGGACAAGGAGAAGCTCATGGAGAGGCGAGTGGGGGGTGGGGGGGGTTGCTGCGGGGTTCTGGGGGGTCCTAGGGGGTCCTGGGGAGTGGGTGGTCCCTGGTAGGGGGTTAGGGAGTTGGCTTGGAGGGACCCGGGCTGTGTGTGTGTATGTGATGGACGAGTCTGGCGGAGTGGAGGTGGGATGAAGTGGGTAAGCGTGTTGGTGAGTGTTGCCAAAGTATGTTGAGTATGGGGAAGTGTTTGGTGAGTGTGGTATAGTGTGGGTCAGTATTGGTGAGCACGAGTTGGTGTGGCTGACTTGGGCCCTGGAAGCGGCGTCTGTGTGTGCGTTGAGCTCGGGGGGAGGTACACAGGCTTTAACCCCTGTGCTGTGCTATGTGTGTGTGATGGTGAGTGACCCCGTGCCGTGCGAGCGAGCGAGTGACCCAAATGCGGGACGGAGAGTGACACCGGTCCGTGCGGCGCAGGTATTTCGATGGCAACCTGGACAAGCTGTTTGCCGAGTGCCACGTGATCAACCCCAACAACCGCAAGCTGCGCTCGGCGCGGCCCACGTCCACGCGCTCCTCCTCCCAGGAGGTCTTCTGCTGGATCTGCTACCTGACCTTCCCTCCCTCGGTCAGTCTCTGCATGTTCGCTCGCTCGTGTCTGTGTGCCGCAACTCGCGTGAAGCCCATACGCATGCGTAGAGACCCATAGGCTCGCGTAGAGACCCATAGGCTGACGTAGAGACCTATAGGTTTACATTGAGACCCATTGGCTCACGTAGAGACCCATAGGCTCACGTAGAGACCCATAGGCTCACGTAGAGACCCATAGGCTCACGTAGAGACCCATAGGCTCGCGTAGAGACCCATAGGCTGACGTAGAGACCTATAGGTTTACATTGAGACCCATTGGCTCACGTAGAGACCCATAGGCTCACGTAGAGACCCATAGGCTCACGTAGAGACCCATAGGCTCACGTAGAGACCCATAGGCTCACGTAGAGACCCATAGGCAGACATAGAGACCTATAGGTTTACATTGAGACCCATTGGCTCACGTAGAGACCCATAGGCTCACGTAGAGACCCATAGGCTCACGTAGAGACCCATAGGCTCACGTAGAGACCCATAGGCTCACGTAGAGACCCATAGGCTCACGTAGAGACCCATAGGCTCACGTAGAGACCCATAGGCTCACGTAGAGACCCATAGGCTCACGTAGAGACCCATAGGCTCACGTAGAGACCCATAGGCTGACATTGAGACCTATTGGCTCACGTAGAGACCCATAGGCTCACGTAGAGACCCATAGGCTCACGTAGAGACCCATAGGCTCACGTAGAGACCCATAGGCTCACGTAGAGACCCATAGGCTCACGTAGAGACCCATAGGCTCACGTAGAGACCCATAGGCTCACGTAGAGACCCATAGGCTCACGTAGAGACCCATAGGCTCACGTAGAGACCCATAGGCTCACGTAGAGACCCATAGGCTCACGTAGAGACCCATAGGCTCACGTAGAGACCCATCGGCTCACGTAGAGACCCATAGAATAATAATAAAACAAGTTTCAGGTACATTTTTGTGTAACCAGGTGAGACGTCAGTAGACCAGGATGTGAGTCTCATTTGCAAGAGTGAGTGGCATGGGGCACCAAAACGACAAGAGCAAAGCAAATGAAGTTAGGCACGAAAATACTACTATTTGTGTTAAGTCTAAAGAGCACTTCGATTCTAGTTGGCCGATTCTGAAAAAGATAAGTTTCGTAACAGACAGCATCTTCACGTGATAACCATTGACCGGTGGTTATATCTTCGCATGGGCTAGGGTTCTGGGACCCCCCTGATGTAGGAGATCTCCTCTGCCTTCAAGAATTGTAACAGTATCAGTTCCACATTACGGAGCAGGATGATGATAAACTTAACTAAAACTCATCTTCTTGGTTCTTTCGGTAAAGTCACGTGACTTTACCGAAAGAACCAAGAAGATGAATCCCTGCAGTCACGAAAGCTTTAAATCTAAATTTAACTAAAACTGTTTTTTTATTTTACTAGGTAAGGCCCACTATATATTAGGAAAGCGACTTGGCCACAAGTGATAGCCCAACGAAGTGGCTTATCATTTGGAAATTTACATCAGCCAAATTCTCTAAAGGCATGTTTCTAAATGTGAAGGGAAAAACCGGAGGACCCGGAGAAAAATCCACACGACCATAGGGAGAAGATGCAAACTCCATACATACAGGTGTCAGCCGGGATTTGGACCCACGACCTCCTGAATACCAGGCGAGGTAGCTAACATCTCACCACCGCGGCGCTCACATCATCATGATGATGATGTTGTCACAAGAAGGCAATGCTGGTGTGATTTGTGATTTGTGATGAGAGAATTGGGGGGGGGGGGGCTGAGTTACGGACCCCAGGCTGGGACCTGTAACTTGGCGTTTTCAGGCGCTTGCAGCGGGGGTCCCTGTGTGTCAGACCCATCACGGAGTTTTGGTAAATAACACTATGTTACACAATTTTTGTTCCTGGGTAGTAAGTGTTATTTTGTAATTTCTTATGCCAAAAAAGTAATAAAATGGCTTATTCCCCACAAACTTTGCTTTTGTGACCAGGACAGTGATATTTTGAAATTTACCTATTTTCAACGGGCAAATTTGGGTCTTTTCGTTCACATAAAGTCAGAAAAAAACCAACATATGACTCAAATTTAACATGTATTTATACTAGAGTAATACAAAAAGGACTACAAAAGATTTAGAAATGAGTAGTTTTTCGAGATTTACGATGATACTGTAAATCACTTTCACGAATCAGCCACCAAATGTTGTCTCCCATCATGTTCTCGTTAAACTGTCCTTGGTAGCGGCATTCAAAGTCCAGTATATCCTGGTGGAAGCGCTCGCCTTGCTCCTCCGAGTACGCTCCCATGTTCTCCTTGAATTTATCAAGATGAGCATCAAGGATATGGACTTTGAGGGACATCCTACAGCCCATTGTGCCGTAGTTCTTCACCAGAGTCTCAACCAGCTCCACATAATTTTCGACCACGAACCACTGCAACAAAGCTGTCCCAAGCCGCTTTCTCCTTACTAGTGACCTTCTTGGGGAATTCATTGCGCTCCAGGATCTTCTTTATCTGTGGTCCGACGAAGACACCGGCTTTGACCCTCTTAGGGAAGAAGTCTTGAAGGTACTTGATGGCTGCCGACTACTTATCTACAGCTCTGACATTGTTTCATAAGGCCCAATTTGATGTGCAGTGGTGGCATCAGCACCTTCCGGGGGTCCACCAGTGGCTCCCACTTGACGTTGTTCCTCCGCACAGAGAACTCGGTCCGCTGTGGGCAGTCCCGCCTGTAGTAGTGCGCCTTGGTGTCCCTGCTGTCCCAAAGGCAAAGATAGCAGGGAAACTTGGTAAAACCGCCTTGGAGACCCATCAGGAATGCCACCATTTTGAAGTCTCCGATGACCTCTCAGCCATACTCATCATACTTCAAGGCGTCCAGCAAGGTCTTGATGCTGTTGTAATCCTCTTTGAGGTGCACCGAGTCAGCCAGGGAAGAGACGGGTACTTGTTACCATTATCGAGCAGCACGGCTTTGAGGCTCCTGGGTGAGTTGTCAATGAAGAGGCGCCACTCATCCTGGTTACAGGAGATTCCGATTGCCTCGAACAGACTGGTCACATTGTGGCAGAAGTAGAGCCCATCTTGACGGGCGAAGAAGCTGCAAAAAGGTTGGGACGTTTCCTCTGATCTGCGACTTGCACACTTTATCCAACAAGTTCCACTGCTTGAGCATAGACGTCAAAAGCTCGGCATTGGACTTGGTGAGACCAAGATTTCTGATCAAGTCGCCAAGGTCTTTTTGGTTGGGGTAGTATGGGTTTCTCTCCTCAGCTCCACCTCTGAAATTGTCATCTGGATCTACATCGTCCTCCTCGCTCCCTGACTTGCTGCTGTCTTCTAAAGACGGCTGCTCTCTCTCCGGAGGAGTGGGTACGGGGAGCTAATGGAAGTGTGGCACCGGGGCGATGGATGAAGGAAGGTCCGGATACGTGATAGCAGGTGCATTCTTGCCAGTCTGACGTTTGGAAGGGTCCACCATGCAGAAGTAGCAGTTGCTTGAGTGGTCAGTAGGTTCTCGACAAATTCTTGGGATAGCGAACTTCATGGCTCTCTTTTCCCCCTCTGTACCATCCTACAAAAATACATTTATTTCACCCATGACTAATGTGTAAGATTTTCTCGCAACATTTTTCATATATGATATATTTTTCAATGACATTGAAAATTGTAAAATATTTCAAAATAAAAAAACTATTACAATAAAAATTTGTGAACAAATTTTAGAACGTAAAATTCCGAGCAACAATTATCCATCTTACCTTCCAGAGTGTTTTAGCATTGCTCGCAGGTGAAATGAGGTGCCCAGGGTTTTGTCTTGATCCCCGACAGGCATGCCGAAATATGCCTTGTAGGCCTCGCACATCTTAGCAGATGCGCCCACAGAGTCCTTTTTCGCTCTTGTCTTGATAAATTGTCTGCAGACATCACAAAATGCGTCTGCCGGATGCTTGCAGCCTCTTGATGCCATCTCAGGAAAACGCAGATATGCATCCACTTAGGCAGCTGGAACTAAACTGAACTGGTGGGCTTAAGGCCCCTATATTTATACTACTATTGATATTACTGGAAAGTTCTAGAATGTTCTAGAAGTTACTCCAAGTTTACTCGGAACTGAATCTATCTGGAATGTTCTGGAAAAGAGGTACATTTCAAAATATCACTGTCCTGGTCACAAAAGCAACGTTTGTGGGGAATAATAGCCATTTTTAAATCCTTTATATTAAGTTCACTTGTTTGCTTGCTTGCGCGCTTACGACCGTGCAAATCTTTCGGTCGTTTTTTAACCCACTTTCCGTGATCCAATCCAGCTGACATTTTGCACACAGACTCGTTGTGCGTGACAATTTATTTTTGTTAAAAAAAATTCCAAAATGTTCCACTTTTTAGGAAAAAAAATTTTTCATATTTAATTTAAAATACCAATGTGATAAAAATTAAACTCTTACTCAAGAAAAACAGAAATGAATAATAAACGAAAACCGATGCCACGCATATAAAGGATTTATAGTGAAAAACGGTTTTTACGGGTTAATTTGTTATACTTTTGAGGCATAAGCAATTAGGAAATAACACTTACTGCCCAGGAACAAAAAAAAACCTGCTCCACAGTGTAATTTTCTGAATGTTTTTCCAAAACTTCATTTTGTAATTGCACTGTAATGGGTCTAAAAATATCTCTGCCTGAGTCGGTGCACGCTGCGGGGAATCGATGACTTGCGCTTGGGCGGTGGCTCTGCTGCACGTGGCCTGCGATCCGTGGCCTGCGATCCGTGGCATGCACAGCGAAGCCACCGTCGGTGACTCACACCGAGGTGTTGTGAGACACCCTTGACCGTGGGCGTATCGGAGGAGCTTTCCCATGGCTCGCCCAGAGAATGCAGTACGGCAAAAAAAAAAAAAGTGGATTCCACCGGTTCCGTCTATATGGAGCAGAGTGTGGGTTTTTTCCGGTTTTCACCCCAGTTTCCTCAACATGAATTGGCCGATAACACCTTCATTTAGTAGTAGGTTTTTACCCTTTAAACTGGTACAAAACTGACACCTTTATACAAGGCATGTTTGCAATAACCGCAACACAAGCAGTCAAAATGCAAACAAAAAGAAACAACTCTGATAATGGTAATGATATGCACTGTCCTTGGGAGTTAGCGTCATCTGCTCCAACACCAATGGAGACTAGGCTCTAAGGAAAGCTGTCTCGGGTGTGTACCAATCATCTCCAAGGAAAGTGCATATCATTACCATTATCAGAGTTGTTTCTTTTTGTTTGCATTTTGACTACTTGTGTTGCGGTTATTGCAAACATGATGCCTTGTATAAAGGTGTCAGTTTTGTACCAGTTTAAAGGGTAAAAACCTACTACTATATTTTGCCACTGGTAAAGGAGATGTCTCATAGTGTAAACACCTTCATATGTAGAGGACCTACGAGCTTGGGGAGAAATTTGGTGCAGACTCACCACGCGTGGTTGCTGCTGCTGCCTTCCCGCTCGTCTGCGGTTCCTCCTCCTGGTGGCGCCTCTGAGTCCACCCCCACCCTCTCTCTGCCTACGAGAGCGAGCGAACGCACTTGCGGTGGCGGCGCAGCGTTACACGTCGAGATTATTGTTCATATAATTTCACATTGATTTACGTTTGCGCAATATTTTTCACGTGAAGATGCAGTTCATGTGGCTTTGTAGCTCTTTTTTAAAAACTTTTTTTTTGGAGACCCAGGTCACTCACTCTTGCAAATGAGACTCGTCACCCGGCCCTGGTTACACAAAATCAACATGAATCTTGCAGCTATTATTATTGTTATTATCATTCCGCTCGCTTACCCAGAAAAGCCTTGCTGAGTCTCGTGACGTTTGCCATGACGCACAATATTCCCTTGACGTTCCCACGCTGTTGAAGCTGCACGTTGGGCCCATTGCGTTGGCGTGGTTTTTGTAAGGAATTTATTTTCCTTTTTTAGAAAAATCTATTCCGCCCGCGTGCCTGCGTGCTAATGTAAATACAGGGTGACATGTCACCTGGGTACACGTACAGTGTGAAAGAAGTTCAACATACATACATGTATACAGCTCGTGTACACTTCCAGTGACTGGGTACAGATCCGTTTGCGTGTCGCTGAGAAGTATTTACTGGCTAGGCCTTATAAAGACAAAGATCTCCCGTATAGCCTCGAACAGACTGTTGGGGCAAGTGCCGTTGGTGAGCACCTGTGAAGGCCGGCACAGCACACGATGGGGTGGGTGGCCAGCACCATGACGGGTCACGTTTGTTTCCCCAGTGGCGATGTTTACACACCGCACCAGGCGCTCATTTAAGGCTGAGTTGACTTCGGGGAGGCCCAGGACCAATTCAGATAAACTCGGGTCACCAGGTTTCTTCGAGTGCTAACCTCACAAAGCCGTCACCACACACAGTGTTGGGGGAAGCTAACGTGAATGAGTAGTGAGCTACTTTGACACAAGTAGCTGCTATTCTAAAAGTTACTTCCAAAACGTAGCCTCCACTGTATCCATATTAAAACTGTATCCATCTTAAAACTGTATCATATTAAAACTGTATCCATCTTAAAACTGTATCATATTAAAACTGAATCCATCTGAAAACTGTATCATGTTAAAACTGTATCCATGTAAAAAATGTATCCACGTGAAAAGTGTATCCCATTTAAAAACTGCACCCCATTTAAAAAAATGTATTCTGTGTCACATGACACTCGTGCGAGCGTCTCAAATGTACACGGCCCAGCGATATCAGAATGGGTGCGCCGTTGCTATGCCAATGCAGCCGCACGATCGCACTCGCTCGACGTGTCAGACGCTCGGTAAATGAATGCAACGCATGCGTGGAAAATTACCCTAAAAGTATAAAGACGTTTAGCAAGCGGTAGAGCTCATGAACTTCTCAACGAGGGAGGTTTTCTCCTTTGAAGTCTCCTGCCAGTGAGAACTTCCTCGTGGTTTTCTACCGCTGGACGTCCGCAAACGGCACATCGTGATTTTCAACCGGCGGCGACGTCGTCATTTGAGGTCGTTGGCGGCGGCGGCGGCAAAAAACACCGCCGCCAAAATGTCACCGAGATTCGGATTTTCCCCTCGATGCTACGAATTGCCGCAAATGCCACCCACCACTTGGGTTATAAAAACCATCGCTGCG
>NW_027615359.1:0-46790 GCF_965212315.1 Lampetra planeri | reverse complement strand
GAGAAGGATCAGTGTTAAAGGTAGACCTATTACAATATAAAGTTACTTGACAAATATGCATTTGTGTGTGTGTGTGTGTGTGCGCGCGCGCATGTTCGTAATTCAGCATTATTCAAACACGTAATTGCAAGTGATCAACTATGAATTTTTTTTGGCGACATCTCCTGAACAGGATCATATATTGGTCTGTAGGAAACTACAGTAACAGTCTTCTCACCATCCAACCTTGGCGTTCACTCCTCCCCCTTAGGTCATTATTTAGCTCAAAAGCAAAAAAAGGCAGACGCCATGTCTGACACTGTGGGTGCTAGTTAGGCAGTCATTGGCATTCCATGAAGGATTTAATAGCTTGTTGAGCAGGGAGGCAACACTCAAGTATCAGGCTGAGAAGCACTCCAGAGGCTCAAGAGGAGTCCAGAGGTAAGTTCATCATTCACCTTCCATACAGCAGTGTCTTTAAGGAGGTGTTAAGTATTGCAATATGGGATCAGTCTTTAACACTGAAGTTATCCTGTGACAGATTCACTCTGAACATGTAGTCTACATATGACACACAGTTCATGTGGCAAACTGTGGAAAGTGTTTTGACTATAAACACAATTGAGCCGTCACATTGTCGACGGAGCTCTGATGCGTACCGTATTCTTGTGCGTTTACATTATTCACTTTGTCAGTACAGAAGAAAGGCTTCCTAATTGTGTCACTGAAATGTTTCATCATGCGTAAAAGGTTTTAAATTTTATCATTCCATATTCTGAGGGAAAATACAAATACAAATGTATGTGCGTGTTTAATTACTAGTTACTTACTTCTTAATTTCTAAATAATACTACTTAAACTCATACGGCACCCAAACAATTGAAATACAATTGTCAATTTTAGATTTTGAGGTGGCTGTATTGACAGTTATTCACCAAAATAGTTTTTCCTAATAGAGTATCTAAGCGACATTAATAATGGCATTATCTGCTTTATTTCTGCCATTTTTAGAGAGTATGAAAGATAGTGACACCACAACCTGTCAATGTAACTGAGGCAAAAGAGGTTCAGTACTAACCAAAATAACATGCCATACTCAGCTACTGCACATACCCAACATCACGTCAGTTCCCTAGATAGTACCATGCTTTTTGGACATGCCCTTAGTAGTATGCTGCTTTTAATCATATTTATGATGGTCTCAGTCAGAGTATACTGTCCCGTGCTGTATTTCAGCACAGGTCACATCAGCTGCTGGTAACAGCAGAAGGCAACACAAGCCACTGAAACCCATAAAAACGCTGCTCACTTCATGGTATGTTCGAAGTCAAGGTAAGCCAAACAAGTTTTAGGCAGTGCTGAAAACTAAATGTGTGGATGACAATGAAGGTTTAACATTTCACAAGCAGTATTCTTGAAATTATTTTCCTTTATTTCATTTTTTTATTTGAGTTTTTTGCAGTTGTAGAAGTTCAGCATACATAAATGTAGTGAGTTTGTGAGTTCGCATTTGTTGCAAAAATAATACACTATAATATGTTAAAACCGAAATATTTTTCTGCATATATTTCAATGTATTTCATTAATTTTATTTTCATATATTCTTGGCAATATATCAATCACTTTTAAGCTTAAAATATGACTGCACCAGATGCACTTAATTTCATTTTCATTTTCTTCAATGGAACATAGTAATATTAAAATCAAATATCAAAGGTTGGGTGATAATGTACAGGTATTATTTATTAAGTGTAAAGTTTCTAGTCTCAGCAAACAGATTATTTTGTCAGTAGTGGTTTACTTGTAATTCAAGGCAGGCTCCAGGGTATTACAACTCATCACGTCAACATCAAGTTACAAGCTTATTAAGCTGTTCACTTTTACGCGGCATGTGACCTATCATGTGACGATACAGTCCACTAATCTTCCAACAGCCGCAGACCCCCACCACCCTGGTGTAAGATGTGTTGAACTTGACTGTGTTTAATAACGCCAGTTTTCAAAACTCATGATACAACTGGATTATGACTTGAATGTGTAGTGAAATGCTCAGTCAGATTTGTCTGTGCTTTGTTGTGGAAATGTCTAAACAATCACATATAATTTATACTGTTGATAGAAAAAAATAGTTTGTATATTTAACATCAGTTGGTGGGAACCCATTTGCCTTTTATTTGAGGATTTAGTTCTGCAATAACTCACAAGGTTTCACAGGGCATTAAGTTACAGAGAGTCTGTATCCCATATCCCAACCTTCCCATGACAGCGGGCAGATTAAATACCATACAATCACTATTAGTTCATGCATCTATTTCTCTGTTCACAATGAAGTATGGAAAACATCCAAGCCAAAAGAAATAAAAATGCACAAAATACGTACATATGTCCTTGGCTCATGGAAACAAGGTCTATAGCTGTATTCTCGTCACCTTGATGTTGCCAGGCAACCTCTCCAGACTCCACAACTTCTTATTGTATGAGGTTATTGTGTCATAAGAATAACTTACTTTGCCACAAGCACACATTGGACAAAAGCGTATTTTATGTAACTTACTCATGATGTTAATAAAGACATGCATATCAACTCTGATCAAAGAACATTTCTGTAAATCCCCTTAATCCTCAGCAACATTGAATCCATAAAATATACACGTTCCATTCGTTTATTTTTGTGAACTGACATTTGAAAGGGCTAAGTTTAGCCATCACATGGGCGATAAGATATTACTATTGAGACCGATCATAAACTTGTTCATATGATATGTAGACATCTGAACAGCAAGCCACCAGCATAATGTGGCAAAAACTTAATAATGTAAGATTAGTAAAAAAAATAAAGAAACAAATAAAATAAATAGATCTTTGTTTGTATCAACTCTGTTGATACAGATTCACATTCAATTATTTATGGCATTACATTGTGTTTCATTTACATCCCAAATTCTAGTATTTGCATGGGTTATTAAAGTAACACTCACTCCTTTCTGATCATTTATCACAGTGAGGAAATTATCCTGAATCCATTAAGGAGTAAAACAATCCAAGATGTTTAAAAGGTCAAAAGTGACGGATGTGACGGCCACCGGCCAAGGTAAGCACTAATATATACTGATGATATACTGTATATGATACTTCTGTATCATAGCAGTCTGTCAAACATTTGCTTTACATGTACCATGAAGATATTATTACATTTGGAAGGATCACACCTCCACACCAAGGCCCACAGGCTTCCCTTCTATTATGGGCATCGCCACAGCTGTAACGATCATATTTGTATAAGGTAAAATTGGAGTGGGAATTTACAACATGACAAAGCTAAAAACTGTGCCACAAACAAATAAGTGTGGGAGACTATAGTCTGTTAACTCCCTTCTTTCTTCCATCAAGAATTACATTCATCATCATCAACTCAAAACGTAACCCACCACCAGTGTTAATACCATGTCAACATGCTCTGAATATGCTCTTTAACATTGGCATCATCAGGTGCTGCTGCTGATAATGAAGGTAGGCTTAGGAAACCAAAGAGAAGACTTATCTTCATCCGCATGAGGTTCATAGCAATGCATTAATTTATCTACATGTACACAGGGTATGTAGGTGCATTAGGCTACATATCTGGTGTCATGGAATGGAGGCATGGTTTCCTCAAGGAGTTCTAATAATAAGTGTAAATGTTACTGAAATGTAAATGTTGTGAGCCTACTTGGACAAACAATACACCAGAACTGACCAGAGCTACAGAAACTCTGCAATAAACTGTGCAATGTTAAACATTCTAACCGTTACCAGATCAGAAAATACTCAGCATGCGTGGCGTATGACCTGTAGTTTGTAGACCAAGTTAATCATCATGATCTTTATTCGTTGGTGTTGCCACTGACAATGTCTGACACTTTTCTGAAAGTGGGGGATAAAGAAAAAAATCCAAGGTCCCTGGAGTGATGATTACACAATTTATTGAGACGCTTCCAGAGGGAAAGAGCCACCCTGACTTCACCCGCAAGCCAATTGCTTTGACCATCCAAGAGGGTAAGACGTTTCCATGACCCGACTTAATAAATTACAAAGACAACACCCAGACTCCTACATCAGACAGAATGGAATGCACATAAAAGTTGAGAAAAGTGATTGAGTAAATTCAAAATGCGGGTTTATTTAAACTAATTAAGAACGAATGTGTTTGAATGTGAATGTGTTTTTTGCCTTTAATGTAATGAATAAATACATACAACTTGTCTTTTTTCTCCTGTCTACAGGGAAGTTTGCCTTTTTTAAGAGCCATTGTCATAGGAGAACCTAAACCAACTGTGACATGGAGCAGAGAAATAATGGGGATGTGTCTGATACTTCTAGATACCAAACCAAATATGATCCTAACTCCAATGAACATACATTTGAAGTAAGTGATCTGAGTTACACAATTTCCATTAAATACTGGTAGAGAGAGTTGAGGGAAGATGTGGAGAAAATAAGTTTTGGGGAAAATCAGAGTATGGTATACTTCAGTAAGTATATACTACTATACAGTATACACTAAAGTCACTGCCGTTTTAAGCTGAACAACTGTTCTGGCCCATCAACTTCTATGAAGGTTTTAACATGAGGTCTACCATTTTAAAAGAAGGCAGAGGAGGGTGAAAATAGAGTACGAGATCCGATACACTTCATTTATCATTTCCTCTATGTTCCAGATGCCAAATGTTATGCCTGATCAAGCAGATACCTACAAATGTTTTGCCATAAATGAATACGGACAAGCTGTGGTCACAGTTGTTTTGAATGTTATTGAAGGTGAGGACTGTTTGCTTTCTTTTCCTGTTAAAATATTACTCAGTACATGAAAGATGTGTCTTTACTCACTTATTTGGGTTGAGGGAGCATTTTTAATTAGAGCAACGTCTATTCACACTTGAATCTAATACAGTCTAATAGTCTAATAAATCAGTCGATTGACAGTAAACAGTATTGTGCAGTGCTTTACTGATAATTAAAGTATTAATGGTTTGTACATGTCTGTGTTCATTTCAGTTGGTTACAACAAAAACAAAGCCCAGCAACAGACAACAGAAGCTACTGATGGCAATTTCAAGACTGTGGTTAAAAAGGAGAAGGTTGGGTTTACGTTGTATATTTTCATGGCCTTTGTCTGTTGGATGAAAAAAAAAAGGTGAACTAACCACAACTTTTTCCTTTTCTAGTAAAGTACTACCTAAGTCAGAGCACACAGAGAAAAAAAGAGGGGGGAAATAGATCCTAAATTTTGGGAGCTCTTAATGAGTTCTGACAAAAAAGGATTATGAGGGAATCTGTTCTGAATACGGAGTGACTGATTTCCGCTGGATGCTGAAGAAACTAAATGAAATGAAGAAGGAAAGAGAGGAAGAACAAGCAGAGGTTTGTTATTTATGGTATTTACATATAAGTCTTTTTGCTTTTCCAGCAACAGTTGGGTGATTCTTGTCCTTGTAACAGTTCGTCAAGAACCTGTCCAACCTGAAACCTATCCACGTGAATGCAGATGGGTACTGCATCCTTCGAGGATCGACATGGATCTTATTGAACAGAGCAGTTCAATATACATATACAAGGTGAGTGTTGAAGTAGAAATTGCCCACTGGCACATTTACATCTGTATTTCATACTGATACTCAAATAAACTTTGAAATAAATAAATAAATTGCAGCTGGACAAACATCGATACTGGCAAGGCCATATTTACACCTCTACCTGAGTTGTGTATTAAGTGAACTACATGTTCAGAATCCATGAACTGCATGTTCATGGATTCTTTTTGGGATCCTCCAGCTAGTACTTTGCAAGAGCCCTTTTAGAATCAGACTCATGTTTGTTTGTATGTTTCCCCAAAGGATGGAGAAATGATTCCATACACAAAGGAGTTGGGGGGAAAAAATGAGGCACAGCCTGAGGAAAGTGGGGAAAAAGTATATTGTTCAGTTTGAAGGATCTTCTGCCAGAAGATGCTGGATTCTACCAGTTGGATGTCGAAGATGTGAACATATTTTCCACTGAATTTAAAAGTAGGTTTGACAGACAAATACATGTTAAATATGATGCTTGTATCTATAAAAAATATTACATATAATGTCAGATACATTTTTATATATCATTACACACCCACACACAAATAATATAATATATAGAAATGAATAAACCAGATGTAGAAGAAAATAACGGTTGTTTGATATTTCAGTTCCTGTGGTGGAGTTCTTGGTGAACAATTCAGGAAGTGAAGGCAATGGAAAGAGAAGATGCTGTTTTTGAGTGTGTGCTGTCAAATCCCTTCTCCAAGATTTCATGGTTTGGGAAAAAACGCTCCACTGGAACAAGGGGATAATATGATATTGATTGAGGTTTCAGAGGAAACTGATTCACAGGCTGGTGGTTAAAGACTGCATGGTAGTGGACCAAAGGAATTTATTCGGGCCTGTGGCAGGAATAAAATCATGCAAATGCCTGGCTTATTGTTGAAGGTGAGAGGAATTGTACGGACCTGTCAGATTCCCTGTGCAAATGACTGTTTTCAGTACAATCCTGTGGTAATTTGCAACGCTCATATATACACCTTGTTTTTATTTAGCTGATAAGGATGCACAGAAGGGTAAGAAATCGTGTCAGAAAAACAACAAGGGCAGGAGGATCTGACGTGGACCTGCAGAAGGTTGCCCAAGAGCAACAACTAAAATTGGAGAAGGAAAGAGAGGAAATTAAAGAACAAATTAAAGCTGCCAAAGAAGCTGCAGCAGCTGCACCGCCACCTGAAAACCCCTGAAGTCTCCCCACCCAGGAAGGCTCCAGCTGTGGCTGAACAAAAAGGCACCAAAGGAACCAAGTAAGTCTATCGACCAAGCTCTAGAAACAGACAACAAAACAGAGACAGGCAATTTTTATTTTTCTGCAAACCTATAAGGGGACGCGCAATATTATTGGCAATGCACATGTACTGGTCGATAGTAGCAGTGGATAGTACAGTTAAAAAAAATGTACAGGTTCAACTGCATTGTCTTTTTCTTCCTGTACCTTTCCAAATATTTTGTCCGCATCAATACTTGTTATTGACAGCAGCAGCTGTGGCTACAGATGCAGCAATTGTGGAGGTTGAAAGCACAGGTAAGAGGCACTGATGGTTGCTGCAACCTCTGTATGCATCATACTGACGTTTCAGAGAATACCGTATCCGTAACATTTTTTTTAATCTGTTACACTGCTATACTGTTTTGTCAGCAAACTACGTGATCGTGTGCTCTGGTGACCTCAGGTTTAGTTTGGGTAATATGTAGAGTTTACATTTAGTTTCAAGATCCATCATTTGACATACCTATAATAACTGAATGCTGTCTCCAATCCTGTTACCAGTAATGAGTGTTTGATTTAGACAGTGTGTCTCCAGAGCATCTCCAGAGTGGTGCTCTCCTCAGAAGCTACCGCAACTTTTATGCAAACTTTTTCACACCATCTAACAGGTCATTCATACACGCGCAAATGTGTCCACCAGAGTATCATGTTGCGCCAATTGGAGCTAGAGTTAATAAATACCCGTGACTGCTGCAGAGTCATATGATGTAGGAATAAATACTGATTGTACCCCTTCGCACTAAAGTGAAAGCCAGATGTTAAAGGTTTTGGGGGGGGGTTATCGATTATCTACTGTGAAGCTGTAAAATGAACCTCACAGCTGTGCTGGTCAATCTCGTATTCAAGGGGAGCTTTAAAGAAACAAAATGAAAATTGTTGTGTAGTAGGGTAACGGACTTAAAAGTAAAACAAAAACAAGACAAAAAAGAGGGATTTAGGGACCACCACTGCACAGTGGCTGAAGAAGCTTATGCGTTCCATGCCTGCCTTACATTTTGGTTTTGCAACAGCTCTTGCCATTATACCATTATAGCAGCAGTACCAAAAATTAAAATAAATATCCAGCCAAGCGAGGCATTGTTTAAAGGTTTTCTTGGAAATTGCTGTGAGTTCTTTGTTGACACACTTTGCATTTGTGTTCACTGCATGTCAATGTACGTATGTCATCAATGAACTTACTTGTGTTTTCTTATCCACTTCCAAACTGGATTACGGCAATCCAATGCTTTGTTAAAAATCAGGGTCGGTGGTCGTAAAAAAACTGCAAGACTGCACCACTGCATGTTCCTGATTCCTCACATATCACAAACACAGAAAGGATTTTCCTTTAATATTACTGCTACACTATTGCATGGTTGCATCAAATGTATGGACCGGGTGTCATATTGTCATATTTCATTCTTTTTTGTATTTAGTCATACTGCCAACAGTGTATGGAAGTATAAGTAACTTAGTTTTATGTTACCCAGAACCTGTGGTCACCTGTGGAATCTCTGACACATATGCACTTCGTGGTCAACCAGCTGAATTAACTGTTAAGATGAATGTCGACTGTGAGGGAAGCTGGTTTAAAGATGGCGAGCTGGTAAAGTCAATAAATAAACTGTATACTTTGCATTTCATTCAATGTAACTGTGTGTTAGTATTAAATATTATTAATTTCAACTTTTCAAAATCACATGAAACAGAGGTAATGGTTATTTAAATAAAAACATGTTCTTATGATTTGTAACAGCTTCATCTCTACCTTTGTCTTGATAGTTAAAGACAGGTGGTGGAATAAATATAACCAAAAAATGGAACATGTCACAAGTTGGCAATTCAAAACTGCAGGGATGACGACTCTGGAGTTTATCGTTTTGTATCAGGGGACCAAAGTACGCAGGGAAAGGTCATAATTGGAGGTAAAATCTACTTTTCTCTCAAGTACAACCCAAGTGACCAATGTATGTCCAATGAATTATACTGAGTTACACTGTGTCTTCCAGGACGTACCAGAAATTTGACCCGGATGACCTTCACAAGTTCTCACAAACCTGTCATAGTAAGAGTCGGACAGAATGCGAACTTCAAGATGCCCTTTCCTCCTCAGGATTCTTTGACAGTTAGCTGGTGTAAGGATGGCAATGAGCTTAAAGATGGAGGTGGCGTCAAGATTGTGAAGGAGCCCAATCACAGTCGGCTGCTGCTTAGAGACTGCTTACGGACAGATGCTGGAGAAATAAAAATCAAACTTGTAACCCCTTTTGGGGTTGCAGAGGCCACATCTCAGCTTATTGTGCTTGGTATGCAGACACAAAGAAGTATAATGAGGGCCATGTCCACACGGAGATGGAACCAGAATCTTTTTCAAAAAGTTTTCTCTAAACGTGGAATTGTCTCAAGAAATGTGACATATGCCAGTCCTGTAAGTGGCACTGTAATGCTGCCACAGAAATATAGCAAAAACAGAGAATAATACATGGAGCATGTGCATAAAACTCATGTCATGTGAGGTCAGGAAAGATGCATATGGGTTGTACACATGGAAACATGAGATTAATTTACTCTTGGACCCAGTTTCAAATATGACATGATAAAAAAACCTTTTGTGGACATACAGTGCATGAATTCGTCTCCATGTGAACATGGCCCAGTCTAATAAGGGAATACAGTGATGTTATGATCCTTTGTTTTTTTTTTTTTTTTTTGAAAAAAGTAAAACCCTGATATGTTTCCTCACAGATCGCCCCTGGACCACCCGAGGGTCCTGTGGAGACCATTGGAAACCACCTCATCTGTAATTGAGATTAAATGGAAACCCTCCAAAAGATGACGGCGGCTCTGCCGTCACAAACTATATAATTGAACGTCAGCAGGTGGGGCAGAGTCTGTGGACAAAACTTGGAGATGTCTCAGCTGATAAGACCTCCTTTAGAGACCGCAACGTGACTCATGGAAAGAAATACAAATACCGCATATATGCAGAGAACCCGGAGGGCCTCAGCGACACCCTGGAGACAGCTGAGAGCATTATGGCTGGCATAATGAGTGAGCAGAGACGAAAGAAGCCTCATTTAGCATTCCTCAGCAAACCCCATGTGTTAATTTCTATCAGGTTGTAACAAATGAAAATGCCGCTAGTTAAGTTTTGTGATTTTCATCATTCCTTTTAGCTGTATCCTGTGAGAAATGTTTGGGGATATCCTGCAGAAACAAGATGTAGATGTCCCACAAAATATTTAATATCTTTAATTATTCCTGAATTGTTGATAATGAGCTCACTGGATTTCTACTTGCCTTTTTTGTAGTATTATCTGGTCCACCTGGTGCCCCCCAAAGTGGTAAGTGCATCTAAGTCTTGTATCAAATTAACCTGGACGCCCCCAGTCGATGACAGAGGAGTGCCAATCATTGGTTACCAACTGGAGAAACGAAAAAAGGACACAGATCAGTGGATTGCTTTTGAATTCCCTGAATGAACCCATTGGAGGTTTGTTACAACAATAGCTTGTTGTAAAAACACGATTAGCTGCACAATTACATTTTTTTCTGACCATATGATTTTCAGATGTTAGCTACGCCGTTAAAGATGTCACAGAGGGAACCGAATATGAATTCAGGGTCTCAGCAATCAATGAGTCAGGATCAGGAGATCCAAGCCCTCCATCCGAGATGGCTGTGTGCAAAGAATCCTAACAGTAAGTGGTTCACATTGTGGGTGCTGTGTACATTCATGATTTTACTTTGTTTACCTACATGGCCACTCGCTATTTAATGTTGAGAATTAATGTTTTGTGTTTTCCATCCAGTGCGACCTTGTTTTAACAGACCCATTGGATTTCATTGTAGTCAGAGCAGGAAATTCTGCACGCATCAAAATTTGTTATGAGGTATGGATTCACGTTAAGGATGAAATTGTCAGAGAACCTTGCAATGCTAGTTATACAATTTGTTCTCTCCATGACAGACACGTTGGAATCATTAGTTTACTCCAGTGTGACATTTCTTCATCCTTTTTATCTAATATTGATTTGTGATATCGACAGGCTGAACCTGCACCTCAGATCACTTGGCTGAAGGATGATGAGCCAATATCTCCATGGATTAATGTCATCAATTCAGAGGGAATGTCTCAGCTTGTAATTCCCTCGTCAAAGCGCTCTGATTCAGCGATTATACACAATCAAAGCCAAAAACTCTGTGGGGCGAAGCCTCTTTCGACATTGAGGTTAGAGTCACAGGTAGGAAAACTGCAGAAACCGTTACCCTACCTCTCTCTAACACACACACGCACACCTCAACTTTACATAATTTCAAGGTCTGTTTATTACAATGATGAGCTGGAATTGAAAGTTTGGCATCTAAGAGTCGTTTTAAACTGAAATGCATTTCTACAAATAACAACACAACTATTTCTTTTTGCTTAACTAGATGAGCCAAAGAGCCCAGGGCCAGTGGAGCTGGAGCAAACAGTCCAAGGCAAAGTTTTAATATCGTGGGCTCCCTCTCCAGATCAGGAGCTTGATGATCGAATGTACTACATGGTGTCTCAACACGACTCCAACACCGAGAGTGTGGAAGACCGTGGCAGACCCTCTGCCACTAACACATATACGGCCAACAACATTCTCCCTGGGATTGAATACCACTTCAGGATCTATGCCAAGAATGACATGGGTCTCTCAGATCCATCTCAGTCACCCACATGGGGTGTGATAGTAACAGAGGTAGGCCCATACAAAAGGTCGGTTGTATAAATTTGAGGCACCATCAGCAAGTCTGATGGTGATGGAAGTAAATGATGAAAGAAAGTGACTCTATTAAGCTCATTAAGAAAGTGACTTAAACCAAACACAAAGGAATATGTGGGAATATAGATTAGTCCTTGCTAGCACAATGAACTGTGTGGCTGAAAACACTCATTTCAATCAATTTTTTCCCTCTTTTTATGAAGTTCCTATAACGTCAAACGGAGTTAATTCAATGGACATCAGCTTTGAAAGGCCCCCATCCATGCTTGGTGCCGCTAACAGGTCCACACACCACCTAAAGGCTACCAAGTGTACATGCACCTGTGCGGTCCGAGGATGTCCTACACCCACAGTGTCCTGGTACCTGAATGACGTCTGCATCAACTCAGACAGCAACTACTACATCACCAACTCATTTGGTGTGTGCTCGCTGTACATTCTCAGAGTGGCGCCCAAAGGACAGTGGTGAATATAAAGTTGTAGCTGTCAACTCTTTCGGACAAAGCAGACTGTTCCACCAAAGTGATCGTTAGAGGTAAGGCCTTTTCGATATACTGTATTTCCATTCAGTAACCATCATGGATTATACTTCTAATCATGTGTTTTCCTCTTTTGATCCGCAGATTAAAGTGGGACAGGATATTTGAAAGACAAGCAGAATGTTCTGGTTCACTGCCTATAATATATTGAAACATGTTATTAATTGTCATTTGCTTGCAAAATCAATATTAACCTTATTTATTTAAAATGAATATAAACGCAAATTCTCACTTCTCTACAAGAATTATATCTGAATTGAGAAATTAAGTAAAAGATATTTTCTTTTTTTGGGAACTGCAATAAACAACAAATTGTCAACAAGTACGGTTCGATTCTTGTCACTGTTATTTGATTATTTGCATAACTGCTACTGACAGAAAGAAACTAATGTAGCCATGTTAGAGCCTCTTTGGGACTGAAATATGACATCACAGCCATGAGCACCATGTGCATCACAGGACATTAAGCCCTTGAGTACTGTCTCCACATTTTTCAGTGCCTGTCCATAAATGTCTAGTAAATATATATAGTCAACAGTCAATGGACCTATAAGATGATCCTGTAAACCTTAGCCGTTGGTCCTTTTTATATCTGCAGTCAAAATTACCCATAAAGGATGAGCTGTCACTGAGTCGTCTGATGAATACCTTGTAATGGTCTGAGGATCTCAAATATAAGCTTTCATAACATACCAAGTTTTACTGACACAAATCACACCCATCATGTATACTGAGACATCTATAAATATGTAGGATAACATGTGGGGTTCAACCTTTGATCAAATAGATTCTAAGAAGAGAAAGAGAAAGAGAAACAGATTATATAATTCAACATGAGCTCTCAAGGTTAGCACGTTTTTGTTTTTTGTTTTTTTCCTTATATAAGTGCACTCTAATCCCTCATTTCCTGTCCGGTCAGAGGTGATATTTGTGTTTACTTCCAACTTGTATCATCAGGCATTTCTTGCAGTTATGTCAGTCTGTTTTATGAGGTTGTGATGACTCTTCAACTGAACTGGAAAGTACAACACGCACACACACGCAACAACATCCCATGACATATTTTTATAATACTGCAGACGCTGTCACCAGACAGCACAGGACACTTTTTACAGCTAATTGGAACAGCTAATTCCATCATATCCATCAAATATTATTTTACCAAATAAAAAGGTCTCATCTTTAGTGACCAATAAAGTCCATGGAGGCGTGATTGGATTTCTATGACCCTGTAAAGCTGCCAGTCAGAATCTCTTGGTTGGAGTCCTCGCCTTTTATAGGAGGGAAATCACAGTATTGTGGATCTAGGAATTATACTGCCTCAAACCTGTGCAGCATAAATAACAATATCCATCACTAATGGAACTGCCAGAACATTACATTAATGTTCTAATTCATTATCGTGTTAAATAAATGTGGAATGTGAATCTTCGGGTCGGTAACAGGTGCTGCAGGTGTTTTATATTGTCATCAGCAAGGTGGAAAACTGTTGACTGGAATACAACCGATACCCGGTTTAATGAACAGTCATAATGTATTTTCAGTACCAAAAGAAAAGTGATCACTTTCATGGGGATGAGTAAGAGGAATCATCATGCTTTGCCACTGTTGTAATATGGGTTTTTACCATGTACATTTCACCCATATAAGGGCTTCTATGCCCTCTATACTTTTATTACCGAACAAAAAGGGGGTGTCATCTTCAGAATAGCAGAGTTCAAGCTGAGGAGGATAGCTGAAGGGAGACAAAGCAGCGAGAGTAAGTCCGATTCATTTTTTTATGTTTTGAGGTTTGCGATATGTTAAGACAAACATTACAGTTTATCCAATGAAAATCAAGAAACATTTTAAGTATCATCAATACAGTTCAGGGAAGACGCTGACAAATGGCAGAGGCTGGGGCAACTGATTATTAAAATTCAAAAATGATTCATTTGTTGAATGCAGAAATGGAATAATACACTGACAATTCACAAGCAGTGACTGAATGTAATCATACAATGTTTGGAGGTTTTATTATCGCACCAGACTGCTGTCTAATTCCTCACTTTTCATACATTGGACAATGGGTTTATGTCCCATGTAGCAGTAGTATTTAGTTTGAACTTGTACAATGATGATTATTCCTTCGTCCTGTCAAGAAGTCACTTGTTTACAGGGCACATATTAACATCGCAGTTAGATTAATATTGTTCACATGTAAAGAATACAAGTAAAATCACAGAGAGAAAAAAACAAACATGATCAGCCAGGTAAAATTGAGAATGATGATTACGAAAATCAAAACTAGAATAGCCAACAAGTAATATGAAAAGCAGTGATCAATCATGAAGAGTAAGCCCAAAACCAGGTCTGTGTGATTCCAGTGTTTAATGTGAAAAAACGTACAACGCCCTAAAATAATCCCATATTTACAGAATAGTTTGTTATATTTTTGTGAGCAAATTGTTATCCCATGATGATTGAGAAAGAGAGGAGTTTCTGGAAGCAACATGCAAAACATAAGTTATTTTTGCACTGCAAGTTAAAGTTCAAGGTGAGACGGAAGTGTCTTATTCATAGGTCTGTTATGTCATAAGATACAGTTATGTTTAAGATCTTACAGATAATATATGAAAAACCTTTCAAGTAGAAATTGGTTATAAAAAATATCTTACTGTGGATAAATAGTGTTTAATAACATACAAAGCAGAGCTTACATAAATAACAAAACATTGATATATACGATTAATATATATTTAGTGGAGTTTACTGTTAAAAAACGAAAAAACGTTTATCTGTAAAAATTAAATAAAATAAATGTGTATTTGACTGAAAGTTTGATGGAAAGACATTCAGCTCCAGTCTATGTTTGGATCCAGAGGAGTTAAATTGCAAGTCGAGTCACTTGACTCCACAGACAGTTATGCAGAGTCAGTTGGTGGGATTTCACATTCCTCATTTACTGTGCACCAGTATGTCTCCAAATGTCTGCATGAGTCACTAAGGAGTCGAGGCATCTCCACTTCGACAGGCTGATGTCATACTGCAGGCTAAATGATACATGAAGACAGAAGACCCTCCACAGCAGGGTTTCCCAAATCGTCCGGACTCATAATCCCTTTTTTCCCTCCATCTCAAAACACAGACTAATTGATTACTCCAGAACGGTTTTATTTTCTTATTATTTTAAAACAAATTTCTTTATAGTACTTTGTAACTATACATAAAAAATAGGCGTATACCATGAATATGATTTGGAATATGACTTTCTAAACTGTTTAAACATATTATCACATGATAGAGAAATAGGTATGGTTTGCAGTATTTACAATTTCACATGCATTTCAAAACTGTTGTTTTTTTGTCTTGGAGTGATGAGCTTAATATTTACCAACATCACATCACATCATCAAGAACTTTTTTTTTTTTTTTTTTAGATCTGCATAAAATTTAATTTGACATTATGGCATGCAACAATAGTTTTTGCTTTGTCCTTCAGGTACACAGATATCCCAGCTGTAACTTGACAATTACCAACAATGAGCTCAAACACGAACCAGGACCCAAAGGCCTCAGGTATTTGGACATTTTGGAAAGGTTCCCCATCATGTTAATTACTAAATTGAAGGGAGCGTAGTAGTTTTGGGTATTGTTAGGGCACCAGGGCTAAATATATTTTTCTATTTCAAAGAAAAAACTAAAACTAACCTGGAGATTAGCAATAACACGAATAGCGAGTACATAGCTACACAGCAAGTTAGCTGTTGAGCTAACTTTTATATGAGAGAAATATCTGGTATAAAGTGTAAATTCTGAATGTTCGTGCAGTCTGCCAGGCTCCAAATTGAATTAAACTTTGGTTGGTATGCAGAGGCAAACATCTGACTGTTGTCTGACCAGAGTTGGATGAATATGTGAATCAGTGCTCTAAGAACAAGGTTACAAGAAATCCTGCCTGCATTCAGATGATATAAGAGCATAAAGCTGCCCTATGAGAGATGACACATTAAGTTCGATGAATACCTGCCCTCAAGCTGGAGTCGAGCTGCTGCTGAAAAGTGAAGGTTGTTTAAAAAATTCATAATGGAAATCGTAAAATAACACATAATACGTCAACTTTACAGTGGGTTCGTGCAAATGCTGACCATTGGTTGGGTTAAATAAATGGTTAAACGTAGTAATAAAAGTATGACAAAATAAATGCCGGCTACGTTTCAACTTAGGAAATGCAAAACTCACTAAGGTTCTCACTGGATACTACTCATGAATTGTGAAATGTGGAATTAATCGTATGATTACCTTATTTTCTTTTACATACAGCATGGACTGGCCACAGGTTAATTCTCGCATTTCTTGTCCAAAATAACGACATAGTAGTACTGAGTTCTACTCGGAGCAGGTCTGTGTAAATGCCTTCTATTGAAATAAGCTGCTATGAGTCATTTAAACGTAGGATGATTGCACAAAAGGTCTGATGTTTTGATCAACTACTGAGTAACTTAATGTCATTTCAACAAAATTATATTCCAATTAGCTTTGTTGTGAAATTACTGACTACAGAGTCATTGTGCACTTAGTACAGCATAACATTTTCAAATTAACAGCATAATTGGTATATGGGGATAGAGGCTTTGTCAAGAATGGAAATGGAAGAAGCAAAAGGAAACAGTGACCTCTTGTGAAATTCTGGCAGAAATGCGACCAAGTACTGGTGAAATTAAGGATGTTGACCGTTTCACACATACTGTAAAATAATAGCTGTTACAAATTGTCATATTATCCATGTGTTCATCAGTGGCCATCAAGAAAAGGTCCACAGTTCCTGGAGTTTTGATCACTCAGTATGTTGAGCAAGTTCCTGCTGGAAAATCAACGCCGGATTTCATACGGAAGCCCATGACTACAACTGTTCAAGAGGGTAATAGAAGAAAGAGAAAAACAGCACTGTTATCATCACTCTGTGGCCAAGTGTATCACTGTTGTCTGGTTCTCGACATTTCAGGTAAAAAAGCTTTTTTTAAAGCCACGGTTAGTGGTGAGCCAACACCAAGTGTTATTTGGGGGCTTGGCAAGGGAGAACTTAATGAAAAGTTCAACACCAGATATGATGAAAAAACACAAGAGCATATTCTTGAGGTGAGAACATTTTTAAAAATGGCAACTTACACTGAACTTATTTTTGCATATAAGGTAATAATTAATGATTTCTGTCTGTCTTGGTATAACATAGATTGTTCAAATCTGAATATTACAACTTCCCACTAGAATAACTAGATCTGATTAATAGCCAAGATTTCTGCAAAAATGTATGCTGTGAAATTAAGCTGTTGTAAATTTTACGAAAAAGTTCATTAGGACAGTTTCAGCAGTTTAGTACGGTATGTTAACTGAAACACCTTCATGTGTCTTTTGTGTATAAGACTGTCAATTCTGGTGAAAACATTTGAAGCAATATCACATAAAAAGTGCCCCATGTACTTTACATAACATATTGAAATATGTACTGACACAATAATGCCCATAATTGTTTATCAGATACCTAATGTAAAACCAGACCAAGCTGGCACCTACAAATGCATTGCCACCAATGAATATGGAGAGGCTGTTTGCAATGTAACTTTAAACATCACTGAAGGTGAGCAACAAATTTACAATCCCATATGTCAGTTGTATTTAAATAAACTACCTAGTAACGACACAATAGCTTTGGCTATTCACTTATCATTCATTGATGCTTGTCTTTCAGCTGGATTGAAGAAGAACGACAATTAGGTATGATGTTACAACAGATTTAGATGGCTGTGGCAATGACCACAGAGTACAGTATTATATAAGATAAGACATTAGATTATGATGCAGAATATTTAGAAAATTAACAAAATTACAGTGGTCGACCTTTTTTTTCTATCAGCAAATGGGCAAGCACCACAGGATTTCAGATCAATGTTAAAGAAAACGTAAGTTCAAGGCAAAGATTCTATTCATATAAGTATGTCTGTAAAATAATGAACTGAAGTTATTCTGTTCATCTCTTTTTAGTGTTGTTGTCACCAGAAAAAAACAACTTCCCCCAAGGAAAGAAGGAGAGATTGACCCAAAGATTTGGGAACTACTTCTAGGAGCCCAAAGGAAAGATTATGAAAGAATTTGTTTAGACTTTGGGGTCACGGATTTTCGCTGTATGTTGAAAAGACTGAACCTGATGAAAAAGGAAAGGGCAGATGAACAGGCAAAGGTATGGTCAGAGACTTTGACATTTACTTTAAATACATTCTGGATGACGTATTTTCTAATCATAAAATGCTGGTGCTGGTGCTGTTTCAAACAATGAGGTTTAATATTTCAGCATGCCTTTGAAGTGAAATGCTGTCAATTCTTCAGTGATGCCATTTGGACTAAAACCTTCCAACCTTATTCAAATCACCTGATTCTTTAATCTAAACAGCATTTTTTCTGTAGGTTGTCGAGAAAGTGGAAAATGTGAAACAGATCGAAGTGAAACCCAACGGCAGTGCTGAATTTAGCTTAGACATGACTCTGAGGGATTCCACTAGTGCCATTAACCTATACAAGGTGAGTGAAAAATGTATAGCAGCGTTAAAAAGTGAATGGTTAACACAGACTTTCTGTCCAAAAAGCTGCTGGCAAAAGTCCCAAAGGCAAACATCATCTCTACATACATATGTCTAGTGTGGCCAGTCTGATAACAACAATCCTCACTAAATATCAGGAAGAATAATCAGTCCTAGACACTGTTTGCCAGAACTAGCTTTTTGCTGCCAATCCAGTACATTAACTGGTTTGACCTGAGGACTCATACCAAACTAGAGGCTTCAAACTCATAAAATAAAGAGTACATGCATCAGACATCTTTCTCTCTACAGGATGGCATAATGGTTCCATATGATGATGACGACAGATCAAAGCATAGTCTCAGGAAAACTGGGACAAATTATTGTTTCAGTATCAAAGACCCTCAACCTGAGGATGCTGGATTTTACCAGGTTGATGTTGAAGAAGTGAATGTTCTCACAACTGATTTCAAGGTATGGCATTACTTACTACTTTATACTATAAATACTTAATACTTTATACCCAAATTGATTGTACTGACAAGGCTGATCACATTTAATCAGAAGCCAGTTTACGACTATGTCCACCTTTCTTTCTTAGTACCAGCTGCGGATTTCACAGTCAAGATTAAGGATGTTATGGCTGTCAAAGGAGAAGATGCCATTTTTCAGTGTGTCCTGTCAAAACCACTAAACAGAATAACTTGGTCAACTCAAGACTTATCACTTGACCACGGGGACAAGTATGAGATCTCTAACTCTGAAGACACACTTATTCACACACTAAGAGTGAAGGAATTGTGACATCAAGGACAATGGAGCTTTTTATGCCATTGCTGGTATAACCTCAAGCACTGCTTCTCTCACTGTTGAAGGTGGGGCATCTTTCTATTTTAAGATTAATGTATAAATTGTACAAATTGTATGAACTGATCATTTGTTTTAAAATGCTGGCTTCTTCTTCGTTTTCGTCTGGTTATTTATTGTAATGTAGATGATCAGAAAGACAATGAGGGCAACATAACCGAGGATCTGGGTGACCTCTTTAAACTGGCTTGGAACGGCAGGCCAAGCTACAAGAACAGAAACATGACCTAGAGGCAGTGAGAAGAGCACAAATTGGAACACCTAAAGCTCTCCTGAGAGATGGAAGTGATACAGAAGGTGGTTCTGGTGGAAAGACTGATGGGGATGACAGCGATAGGGAAGGCAAGGACTACTCACTCATGGGGGAGAGTGATGATGAGAACAAAGAAGATGAAGCCAATGAAAGAAAAAGAGCAGACAGCGAGCAAGTCCATTGGTTCCTGACACTTCTTTAGGTAAAACCTCTACAATCTGTGGTCAGAATTGTTTACTACATGTTGGTCAGTGTGAGCAAGTTTGTGTTTCATCATTGACTCTCTTAAGAGTATGCACTTGATGCATAAAAAGCATCAAGTCTTTGTTTTGTACATCAGTACAGAGTTGTAGGGAGCCAATCCTTGCTGATTCTGACCAACTCACTTTCACACATTTGTTGTCTATCCATTTTATCCATATCCATGGGTGTACCCTACTGCTTCAGTTTTAATCCACACTGCACAACGAAAGTCCACAAACAGATGGTGTGTTGGAGCCCAGAGGGGACAGAGTTTACCATACAGAGTTGTATGATTTTTAAATTGCTTTGACAATTGTCATTTTATTTTCTTTACAACCGTTCTTACATTTGCAGCTCAAGGTGTTCAATTTGTCAGTGGACTGTCGGATATGGTCGCCAATGTAGGTGAACATGCAGAACTATCTTGTAAACTGAGCAGTGAGACGGCCGAGGGACGGTGGTATAAAAATGGGAAGCTGGTGAGTCAACTATACCAGGAATAGCATGTTTCCTGCCTTGAAGAATGAATGTGATTTTTGAGAGAAATTTTACACATTTTACCCCTTAATTGAACAAAGTTTGCCTCATGAATATTGAATCTTTTCATTAAAAAGCTGACTAATGTGGACGGGGGTAACAATCATTAAAGATGGAGCCTGTCACAGGATGATCATTCATTGCTGTAAAAAAGATGATACAGCTGTGTACCACTTTGAAGCAGAAGGACGTAAATCGGAAGCAGCACTGCATATTGAAGGTGAGAGGCAAATTTACACATATTTCACTCATTCCGCTGTGATTTAAGATTTTGGTTTCTAAAAAACTATTTTTTCCCCCCTCCTAACACTAAAGACCCACCAAAAATTAACCCAGGTGCTCTCGGAAAATTCACAAAGCCTGTCATTATAAAAGCAGGTGAAAACGCAGGATGGACGCTTCCTTTCTCAGGTGGATCCCCAATCAATATACAGTGGTACAAAGATGATACCAAGCTTTTGCCTGGCCTCAACGTAAAGATTGACACATCAGATACTGAGAGCCAACTTCGCCTTACAAAGTGCCAAGGAAAGATAGCGGAGAAGTCAAAATAAAAATAAAAAATCAATTTGGTATCACAGATGCCATTTCCAAGCTTATTGTACTGGGTAAGTTGATAAGGAGTAGTATTCAACAGATTATGACACTGTACAGAAAACTGTACCACTGCTCTTTTTCTCATTCATTTGACAATTTCTTCTTACACAGCAAAACTGCAAGATGTGCATGAACCTCCAGTTAGGACTATGTCATAAAGAGAAACTTAGTTTGCGGTTTGTCACAGGCAAATTATGTTTCATTCTATCCACAGACAAACCCCACACCGCCACAGGACCTGTGGACATTATGGAAAGTGCTGTAACATCTGTTGAGTTTAAATGGAAACCTCCGAAAGACAGTGGAGGTTGCCCCATCACAAGCTATATCATCGAACGCCAGCAACGTGGGCGTAATAAATGGTCTAATCTCGGTGAGATCCCTGGCAATAGCCCATGTTACAAGATCCAGATGTGGATCCTGGAAGGAGATATTGCTATCGGATCAGAGCCAAGAACACAGAAGGCAAAAGTGATTACCTGCAGACAGAGGACATACCAGCTGGTGTATTATGTAAGTCATTACTCTCACCCAACAAAATATGAATAATAATATCAGTGAAAAGACTATAATCCTCAGGGGTTCATTAGCTTCACAGAGAATGTTGCAGGGGAAATATGAACCCCCTTTTGATTTGGAGGATACACTTACATTACAGTTACATTGACATGCCACTTACACAGCCCACTTTCCCCTAAAGGTTACCCTGGCCCTCCAACAGAACCTAAAGTGATCAGTGCCTTTAAAGACTGCATTAGTCTGATGTGGTGTGCTCCATGTGACACGGGAGGAACCAAATTATTGGGATACAATTTGGAAAAGAACAAGAAAGGAACTAATTACTGGAGCCTTGTGAACCAAGGAGGCCCAATAACGGGTATGTCACTCATGATGAGCTGCAAGTATTTGCATTAATTGCAGAGAAATACAGTGGCTGTGGTGTGCATGGATCTACTATTCAGAATTCATATTTAACTTATTAATTGCACATGTTTTTCATTAGATACAAAGTATGCGGTGACAGATGTCTTTGAGGGTGCAGCGTATGAATTCAGGGTGTCTGCTATCAACCTATCTGGTGCGGGGGAACCAAGCATCCCATGTGATACAGTAATAGCAAGAGATCCAATGAGTAAGCCAGTGGCACTGGGAATCCTGCAAATCATACTGAACATGTACCACCGCTCACTCTAGTTTCTTGTATAGTAAACTAACCAAACTTAACTGTCTTTGCAGGACCCCCAGGCAAAGTCATGAACCTGAAATTAACATCCTCCAATTACA
Source organism: Lampetra planeri (assembly GCF_965212315.1). Classification (NCBI taxonomy): domain Eukaryota; kingdom Metazoa; phylum Chordata; class Hyperoartia; order Petromyzontiformes; family Petromyzontidae; genus Lampetra; species Lampetra planeri. The sequence goes on along the minus strand of NW_027615359.1, from coordinate 24,325 downwards.
CTACATTATCGCTGGCTTGGAATAAACCTAAGGAAGTAAAAGGGGTAGAGGATGAAGCTCAAGGGTACTACGTGGAGATCAGACCAACAGAAAGCCTTGAATGGACTTGTTGTAATGCCACTCCAATTACTGGTACTTCCTACACGGTGCTTGGCTTAAGGGCAATGGCCACATACTGGGTGAGAGTAATTGCTACCAATTATGGAGGTCATGGAGAAGCTCAGGGCTTCGACAAATATTTCACTGCCATGCCTCCTCCTGGTAAGAGCTATTTCATTTCATTATCATATTCAAGTAAATTTACATTATCCATGAAGAACAAACTGTTTCTATCATTTTCTTAAAGCCCTATTTAGGTTTGATCATTTCTGATCCTGATTACATTTCCAAATTAAAAAAAATAGATCTGCAAATAATTAAGTCATAGCAATATATATTATATATATCTAAACAGATATATGCCTCCAGATGTGAAAGTTATATAACTGAACTAAGTAAAATTAAAACATTGCATAAATATGCTAAATTATGCAACATGCAAGTGTCTCTGTAACAATATCATAGAAATTACCAGAAGTATCATTCACAGGAGGGATAAATTACTGAAGTTCAAATGGAAGTTTTCAAGTTTAAAAGCATTAAACAAATGTCCAAACCACTTCTGTATAAGAGCCAAAATTGACTTTAATCACTTCCGACACTGTGGAAGAAAAATGAAGAGAATTCTTTTGACAGCTTGAGTGCTTGTGCACAATAAATTACAATAGAAAAAGGAATTGGAAATTATTGTCTTTTCACTGCCCTGGGCATTGGCTTAGCTAAATTGTCCACTTTTATGGGAACAGAAATAAAAATCAAATGTTAAAATACAAATTCTGATATTATTAAGACCTATGCAGAAAATTGTGAAACACACAGGTTAAAAATATAATTTAAGAGGAATGTGACATGAACAGTTGCTAACAGTTTGTATCCCTGAAGTGAGGCCAAAGTTCAAAGATCGCAACATGAAGAACTTTGTGGTGGTAAAATCTGGAAACACACTTTGTCTCAACATAAACTTTGAGGTATTTGTCTCGATTTATTTTACACCAAGTATAGCAACTCTGACCCTTCATTAATATTCATAATATTATTTTCTTGTTTTGCCTACAGGCCTCCCCCCTGCCAGTTATTTCCTGGGTGAAAGATGGATTTCCGGTGCCAAAACACATTATGATTAACAACTCTGATAAAGGCTCTCTGCTGTTGATTCCCTCATCTGAGCGATGTGACTCTGGAATGTATACCATTACTGTCAAGAATCTTGTCGGCCAGGAGAGCTTCAATATTGAAATAAGAGTTACAGGTACAAATACTTCATTTAATTTGTAACGTCAGACATAGACATTCATAATAAAGACAAGTATGGCTGACTACAGTAAAATAATACGTAGGTTTCATAGAAAGAACCATGACTTTGCGTTTTACAATAATGTATAGAAGTATGGTGGTGAAAGTGCCAATAAGCAGGATCAGCATAAGCATCTGTTGCACATATTAAACACCACAAAAAAGATCATCATTCCTACCATAACTATTTTACCTGCATCCTACTAAGTAACAAGTCACAGAGCCCATACTGAAGATGATGTGGGACGACAACACACAGCTAACTACATCTAGCTATACCCATCAGCAAAAACAACAGCTATCAAGTATGTGGAGAGTGAGTACAGTGGAGGCTTATCTAAGAGTTTCCGGCTTCTTAGCTTCTTGCCATTACTGATGCAGTGGATTGCTCTAAATGTGGTTTCAGATGACCCCAAGCCTCCTGGCCCAGTGGTGCTGGATGAGAACATCCAAGGAACAGTCACTTTATCTTGGACTCCCTCTCCAGATGAGCAGAGGGATGATAGATTGCACTATATGGTATCCAAGCGTGACTCCTTCAAACACACTTGGAGGACAGTGGCAGATGACCTCTTTAACCATAATTTCACAGTTGTCAACATTTTACCTGGACGGGAGTATTACTTCAGGGTATTTGCTAAAAATGATATGGGCCTTTCAAGACCGTCCGAGACACCTGCATTTGGAATTAAAAAGGAAAAAAGTTTGTGCCTCTTTTGACAGAACATCACCGTTATGGTTGCCACAGAATTAATCCCTTTAAAGAAGCATGAGTACTGAGAAAACCTCCTGTGCTGACATGATAGCACATATTTAAGTGAACAAACACAGTGATATGATCATGAAATGAAAACGAACTGACTAAAAGCTTCACAGACTTGTTTGGGAGTATGCTGTACAGTTCATTCTACTTGTCTTATCAGGTTTGGTTTTTGGAGTACATCTTAGGTTGAGTGCTGAAGAGCAGCAGAGCTGTGTAGATGTTTAGTTTCTAGAAAGAAGCGTTTCTTTCTTTCATTTATTTACTTCCACTACTGCCAAGTTTGTTAACAGTCCCAAAATGTGCTAAAGGTTAGAGGAGCTGAGGCTTTCATTTCTTAACTTAAAAAAAGTTTAAGCAGACAACTACTACACATGAACTAAACTTCATATGAAAAATGTGTCAGTCTCAGTTTCAGCAGGTTGATTTTCAACAGTTGGACAGTCTCAGGATGAAAAGGACAGGACTGAATCAACAATGTAGACAGCTGTATGTTATTTATGAACTTAACTTCATGTTCTTCAACTGCAGGAGAGCTGAAAGTGAAAATGCTGGATAAAAAGTCTTTGGACTTTACATCACCTCCATCATTTCTTACTCCCCTAAAGAGACGTACAGCACCCCAAGGCTATGAGTGCTGCATGAGCTGTGCAGTGAAGGGTGATCCAACTCCACGTGTGACATGGTATCACAATAACATCAGCCTGAATACAAACACCAACTACTACATCACCAATGTGTGTGGAGTCTGCTCGTTGCTAATTCTAAGGGCAGGGCCCAAGGACAACGGGGAATATAAAGTTGTCATCGAGAACCAGCTGGGAAAAGATGAGTGTTCAATGACGCTGAACGTGAAAGGTATTAACACTTCAAAATGCATTGTACACATTTTCCTATATATGCAGATGAACCAACATGTTTGTGTTCCTTTACAGAGTGAAGAACAGTGGCTGCTGCACAAAACGTAAAACCTTTCACTGATGTGTGTTCTTAGTCGATTATATTACATTTAGGAACAACTTAGACTGATTGACTGAAAATAATCTCAATAGTGGGGTACAACACTGTACCATTTGTAACAGTCAACATTAGTTGAGATTAAATGACAATAAACAATAAACACCAATCTGCTTATCATCTGGTATATTACGGTGATTATTTTGGTCCAGCACAGTACACAAACATGTCAATCAGGTACCAATGTGGACAGCACACAGCTTCACACTATTCCACAGATGACTTGGGACCCTGTCAGTGGAGGACCACGTTGGCAGCTGGTTTTAACATGAATTCAAAGCACCCCCTGCTGACTATTTGGCAGAACGCTAAAGACGACTGTGTGTTTTGTAGGCTTTTTTTTTTTTTACTTACTAGTACTGTAACACTTCAGAGAGAAATGACAAAGACAGTAATCCAACACATGTATCTGACTACTGTGGTATATTCCCCAGTGTGGGGAATGATTAATACATATGTTTAACACATATGAATATTATAATCTCCAACGCATATGGATGATAATTTAAGAGGGGTGCCACGAGTTTACGTTTCCTCATTTCAGGCCCTGAAAGTCAGGCATGTAACTAAACCAACAGCCTGCGCCCTGAACTTCTACTAAAACATCAACGCTGCCCGTCAGCGAACATGATGATGCCACAAAGATTGTAGATAGACATACCTCGTAAAATCCAGTCGACAAGCGTCTGTTCTTGATCCAGTTACGAGAACTCACACAGCATCTCCGACAAATCCGCCGTTTGTCATGGCGACAGACGACCCATCTGTTTAAGTTAGCAAACAGGTGAGCTAGTTAGCTGACAGGTGAATTAGTTAGCTACCGGTACCAGAGCCTTTCTGGGCTTGTTGGGTCACTGTCCTGACGGAAAACACTTATTCTCTTCTACTTTGTTTTGTGACAGAACATAAAAAGTTTAATTAAAGTGGTTGATTCAGGACATCAGTTCGTGTTATACCGGAAATAAGGTTTCACCTTCACAATATAATATTGTTTTAATAAATATACACTTTGGTGGTTAATAGATTTTAAAGTTGTGTGTAAATACGTATTTGAGCCCCAAAATCCGATATCAGCCATTGGGATTCTTGTTATCATGTTTATTTTAGTTTTGATTTTTGAGGTTTGTTGGTATGATTTATTTTGAAACGCTTAGAGAGTAACACATTGTAATCCCCCTGTTGTTTCTGTTCATTCTAGAGCTCGGTGTTTGTTTTATTATTACATAATCCACAGAGGATGCCTATGAAAGTACCAGGCAACTGAGAGTAAAATATTCATTTAAATTTACAGAATGGACATGGAAGCACATTTGCACCTGGTTTTCTTGACATGAGTATCACTGTGAAAGGGTGAAGTACTCATTTCTGCCAGCAGGTGGTGCCTGTTTACTCATAATAATACAAATACATAATACAATACAAATACATACTGTACATATGAGACCAAAAACGTCCTTTATGAAGAATAGATTTGTACTAAAACAAATATCAAACAAGGGACCCAAAATAACCTTCTTCATATATGGTAATGGTCCTTTGATAATAGGGGCTGAGGTTTAAACTGCTGGGTCAAACTGTGAATTATCAATGGAGATATTCAGTCAGTCTCATTCAAATGACCTTGTTGTACAAAATATTAAGAGCACTTCAGCAGGAGCCAGTGTTCTGGCATGTAACTTGGGCAGACTTTTTTTGCCATACCATCTGTGCAAGCAGAAGCCATTTAGACATTAGTTTGCATTAACTGCACAGCAGCTTTAATGTTTAAAATTTGATTATAAACATTATGGTCATTGCATACAGTGTATTTTTATTAAATGTTCCAAGCCACAAATTCATACAAAGTGAATTATAACCATGGTTGTAAAGTTAAAAGTACGATTGTAGGTATGACTAGGGTTGTAAGAAATGTCTGACAGGAGCTATATGAGTATTCTTTTTTTAAGCCCTGGGGCCTTTGATGTCAATTGCACCTTTAGAAACTGTATCATAATAAGGCTAATGATCAGTTTTCTCTGCTGCTGAATGACCCTGGGTCCCCTAAGAGCATGTGAACAATACTGTTGTCAGGACCTAGTGTCCACAAATACTCCAGAGCCCGCCTACTCCCCAGTCCCAGTTCTCCCTCTGCACATCCACTCGCTGCTCTTTCACACTCATCAGATGCAATGTCTCACTGTCACATCAAGAGTTTGATTAGTTGATGAACGTTGAAAACCACACCAGGAACTTAATTCTGGTAAATGTATTTTTTTTTCTCATCATCTTCAGCAATTTTATGCAAGACTTTCATTTTTGAAGAACAGACAGTGGACCACAGCAGCTGCATGCAGGAGCTGTAGCAACGCACTGCAATGTCATCTCAGCTTTCTCACAACAACATCAGAAAGACGGTCTCTGACTCCTCTCCAACTTCACCCCCTGCTACCACCAAGAGTCTGAGGGTAAGGCCTGTTTGATTTTCATCTGTTTGATGAGTGACAATAGTCATGACTGTGAGTTTCATGAACTTTCTGTAAAGAAACAATTATAAGCTAAAATGGCGAATGTGGAAATGTCTAAGAATCACTTCAGATATAATCACTTTATACTTTCTTCCTTGCTGCGCTTTGAACTTTATTAATTTAGTTAATAATTTACTTTAAAATTTAAAAAAAGTCATTGTCAATTGGTAAATTACATAATACTGTTTCTAACTGATAGAAATCTAAAGTTTAAAAAAATGCATTTTTAATACATAAAAAAAATAATTAATATCAACTACATGACAGACAATACAAGGTTTGATTGCCATTGGTGTGAGTCTTCAGTCCCTCCATCACTGTGGCACGTTGATATGCTTCTAATGTGTAATATTAACAGCATAAATTGTGAAACTAAATTGCCTGGTGTTGAGTATTGGTTCATAGCAAAATATCATGGACAAGTTGCCACCGTAGTTAGTCCACTTGAGGCAAGTGGATAGAGAGACACTGGGAATGTTACACAGGAAGAGAGTATGAAGACAGAAGAGGATAACAGAGATCATGAAGACAGAAAAGGATAACAGAGATCAGAGGAGGAGGAGGGATAGAGTGCTTACGTTTGGCCTGTGGGAACTCTGTCATAGTATTTATGGATGTTTATCTCTGCTGGTCTGATGGAAAACTCACATTTTCCTCTTGGGAACAGCTGGTCAGCTGGCAAGCCGTTCCTCGTGAGATCCAGTGGGGACTGGAGGACATCAGCTCGGTGACGTGACATGGGACAAAGTTTCAAAAGCACACTTTTCCATCAACATCTGTTTACACATATGTGATGCCTCTTCATTCAAACCAGAGGTTGTTTTGTTTTTTCTTAGTATTCTTTCACCATCTGGTGAACATCCAGAGGTCTTGTAAATGTCTCAGGAAAGACATTGCTATGTTTATATTAAGTGTCTTAAATGTCTATGTCTTCTTTGGAACAACCCAGTTGCCTTTCCAGGATTAAGTCTGTATGAAATTCTTAAAGCACTCCATGTAAACTCCCTGCTTTGCCTTTGTTTATGTGACTGTTAAGGTGAGCCAAAGTGCTGCAGGCATGGTAATGTCATTGCGAGTGCTGCTTGTTTTATGAATAAGAGGATAAACAAAATGAGTGTAATCCTTGAGTATGTTGATTTATATCACGTCAAAGATGAATGTATTTAGTCATTTTGGAAAAACAGATTGATTGCAATATAATTGCAAAATTGAATTTACTGCACTTTTACCTTTTACATTTCATTTGTACGGGTGCATCCTCATCAACTAAAAGTGTAACTAAACCATTCATCATGAAGCACACAGCTTAGGAATGCTGCTTCACAAATAACAACATAAAAAAACTCCAAAGGACATGCCAGAAATGAAGATCATTATCTTTAGGGAGTATGAACCACTGTAAAATCTGCACAGAAACTCTATAACCTTCCCAGATTTAGCACGCAATAAGGATGAAGTTGTGAAGGCCACTGCCAGAGCTATTACCTTTTTTGGATGTGTTTGGTTGTCTGCTCTTGTCAGTTTATTTAAGGGACTATTTCCTCTCTCCTTTTTAACTGTTTGGTTTTTCAGAGTGCATGAAAGCTTTTCTGGGAAAACTGGATAGAGTATTTCATGCAATGTCATTCATACACAAGAGATTTATGTCAAGCTTTCAAGTAAATGATCATTTAGGTTGTTGCCGTCATGACATGATGGCAACAACGGTCTGCATATCAAGTCCTTATCGGTACTGTATGAGGGAGCGTCTGCATGGTACAAAATATCACGTTGTTTGTAGATTTTCAAACACAGGAAGCTGTGCTATGTCATCATTGGTTCAAGAGCGAACATTGCATTTTTAAGATTAACATTTGATCATTTCTCCTCCCTTTCAGCATGAGAGACTTTTGAGGTGAGCTCCTTCTCTTTTCATTGACACCATCAATGCTTAGCTATAAGAAATCCTAGAAACACTCTTCATGTGTAAATAATATATGACAAAAATAATCTCAGCAGGACTGTTTTGTGTTTTCAGACTGAGCTCTTCTGGTTCCTCTGACGTCTCCAATGACCCCACTACAAACCACACTGAGTCCTACTTCACACGGAGGGACAACAGATTGTCTGCAAGGAGAAAGGCGGAGGAGGAGTCAGCAAGTAATGACTACAAAAAGGCATGTGATGAAGTTTTCATGTTGATCCGATGCTTGATTTGAAGAGGGAGATCTTTTTTCAGCTCAGGTAACAGATGTGCTAAACCAAACACAGCTTAAGTGATTTACTTACTTAAAGCTCAGGGCCTTTGTCATAAACCAAAAACCCTTTAAAACATACATTCAGCAAGTGTTAGTCTGGAAGCTGTTGTAATAATAAAGCATTGATTTGAACTTCACTCAATCACTAACTGTAACTGTGGATATTTGTCCTCGAAATAATCTCCATGTGTCATGGCTGCAGATGTACGAAAAGGCACTGGCCACCAACCAAAGACTCAAGTCCCGACTGGAAACCAGTAAGCAGGAACTTGTTGTGATTCAGGAGCAGCTGCAGAGAGCTCAGGTAACTTACGTACATCCAGTGGTTCTCAGGTGACGAGCGTTCAAGGCCTGAGCGACCTGCTTGCAGAGAGAGCTTAGAGGATTATATTTGTACATGGAAGACACAGTGAAATACTTGTCTGGTTCATTACTCAAACATCATCAACACACAGATGATGAAGGTTTCAGCAGCAATCGCGCGGAGTCTTTCAAGGATACTTGAGCAAGGTCTGTGGAGCTGAGTCGTCCACTTGTCAATAATCTACCAAAGTTTGTTTTTGGTGATAATCACAGATAGCCCCTACAGTACACCACTCTGAAGGATTGTGATTACACTGAATATCTAACATCAACATACAGTATGTGTGATCATGCTGCTTTTAGGCGTTTATTGTAGACTTTCATTGCAGCAGAAGGGGAAACTGTCTGAGTCCAACATGCTTGTGACAGAAAAAAAGGTAAACTTAACAGTACACTTGACTGACTTTACTTGTTTATTTAAATTTACCGTAGTAAATATTCCTCATAGGACAGCTGGAGTCTTAAAAAGAAGGTATCAGATATGGAAGAACAAGTGAAGGTACGTGCAATGTTCCATATTTACCATTTTCTTTTGGTGTGTATTGTAACAGTCACTGCAATTCTATTTCAAACACTTACCATAAAACTTTGAAAACTATGAAATTTAAGCGTTGTACAGCTTGAGTAAAATGACTCTTAGTGTTACTGAAATTGCAAGTTTGGAGTTAAAAGACATACTATACCTCTGGAAATTCCCAACCAACTCCTTCACCTTTCAAACTCTAAAAGCCCATTTCCGCCTCCTGTATGTCATTATAAGAAGCTGCATTCTCGGAATAATGACATACTACCTCAATAATTTTGAGAAATAACTCACTGTATTGACTATATTTTCATTATAATGACCTACAAAGCCCTTATTTATTTAGTCTCTCTTTTTTTTAACTTAACTATGGAAATGGGCTTCAGAATTTAGAGGTGATTTAAGGCCCATTTTGAGTGCGGCCAAATACTTGTCAGATTTAACTTGACTGTAAACGTTTGTTGACTAGCTGGCAGCATATTTTATCCAGAAAACGAATATGTGGCATAAAAACCTGGGAATAATTCAATTTGAGCACTGGTAAGTGTGTGTGGGACTGAAGGGGCTTTTAGCCGACATCGTTTGTCACTATTGTGCTCCACTGGCTGAGGAATGTGTGGGTACTTTGACACTAAAGTGAATGAGCCATCAGTACTCATCCACAATCGTACATTCACAAATGTCTGCAGTGTTGTTCCCAAGAGGACATAAACAAAAAACCTCTTGTTATCTGTGAATGAGAGCTCTAAACAAACAGGGGAGGCTGGTCTGAAAATAGACAATAATAACAGAGGGGCTCTGTTACATGTAAGTCGAATACAATGTGCAACGTGCATTTGTGAGTATCCGTGTATTTTTTACAGTATTATGTTGATATTGAACATTTCCTTGAAAAAAAACCTTTGGATTTCTTGAGATGCACCTCTACAGTACATACTCTATGTGTGGGGAGCCGATATAGACTATGTATTATCTTGCATCCTGTCCATAACATATTTGTGCCCACTCCCTTCAGGTCAAAGCAGAACTTAAGATGGAGAACCAGAGACTAAAGGATGAGAACGGAGCTTTAATCCGGGTCATCACGAAACTGTCCAAGTGACGTGGACGTGGAAAGAAGGAGAGAAAATGAGAAGGATGCCAGAGGCGATAACATCTACTATCTGTATTTCTTTCTCTTGCTGATGAGAAGAATATGGGTGATGAATTGAATGCCTTTTAAGACAATCTCTCTCGGGACCCTCCTTTAAACGTGCTGCATATAATACATTACACCCAGAGTGAAATTGACATTCCTGTGTTAACAAAAGATTTCTACAAATGGACAGACTGTTGTTATTATTGTCATGGACACAGCAATATTTTGTCCATCCACACACACCTGTTGTATCTCAATCATCACTACACAGAGTAAATAAAATAATTTAAGATGTGAATATCACATTTTTACAACCTCCCGCTTGGTGACATCAGTAAGGAGAGGAGCCATGTACAGCTCCAAGTTAGTGCTTGACGTTGCATGTGATGCCACCCACTGGCCGTTAGTAGAAGCATCCTTGCCTCTCTGAACAGTTATTTACATTCAAATAACACTGCAAAAAATACTTAAAACAAATTTATTATTCTGATGACATTTTGACAGCACACAAATATCTCCTGACAACGTCCGAGGTACCCTTAGGTTTTACATCAACTTTTTTCTTTTTCAGACAACATGGGTTTGCAAATAAATCATGCAAATCACAAAGTATTGACACTTACGTACAATTGGTGTGAAGGAAAATAACTGTGACAATGATTCTGATCTTTTTTTTTTTTTGATGCCTGATATCATGGATATGGTCATGTAAGAGGACAGTGGTTTAAAAAGAATCCACGACTGAAGCAACAAGATTGAGACCAAGGAAGACAGGGATTTTGTTGCCTGCACTGCAGGAAAGTGACCGACTTCAAAAACGTGCAAACAGAAACAAGCACAGCTCTGCTGGTCCAACTGCAAATATACAAAAACAGACAAGACTCTTACAGCAGCTCATATGACAAAAATTATAGTGTGGATATCAAACGGCCAAGCCAGCGGCTAACTGTGGACCAGAAAGGGCTGTAATGGCGTTCTTATCCACTATCACATCTGAGCTAAGACTTGACACCACACTGGAGAGATGAATCTTCAGAAAGGGATTTGTTTAATGTCTCTTTCAGCTGTCTGAATGTTGAGAAAAAAAATATACCCATGAAAGATTGAAAATAACAATAATAACAACAACAACAACAATATATGCTTTCGATTTATTTCATTTCTCTCACTGCATTTCCTAAATCAATCAACACTGAATGACAGTGGCCTTTAGAAAAAAAAAAAAAACAAAGGATGATAATTTGAAATGTCATGACAGCCTCAATTTCTCAGAGCATGCACAAATGACAGCACCAGCACATCCCACTGCAGCCCGTTAATGCCGTGACATTATTGGGTGCCTTCATTATTCACGTGTAATATTAACTGACAAATGCAGATGACCGAAAAAAAAATAAATAGGTAAAAATAATACATCTATCATCTGTTATCAAAGTACTCAATATATAAAAAAGTATAACTAATGACATGGGATTTCATTCACATGCAGGCTGCATGTCACTCCTATGTAGCTATATTTAATTAAAAATGAGAAATATATTACTACTTATACATTACATAAACAGTTTACAGGTTGGTGGCCAAAAACAAAATGATTAGAAACAAATACATGTTGCCTAGGCTCACTGTAAAACACACACAATCATGCATATTAGAAAACCCTGCTATAATTCCCTGCATGAAAAGAGTCTGTGAACCCGAACACTGATCATCAACAGATACAATCAGTCCCATTCAGCCAAACATACACCCTTGTAGACAGTGGATACTTTTTCCCCAGTTTTATTATCAAAAATGGAGAACACACATACACAATTTGATGATTCTTCTTTAAAACATGCTACTATTTACATCATCTTGTAAATCCATGCTGTGGACTTTGAAACAAATATGCACAATGTTAACAATGAGAAGGAATTATTGTGAATGAGCTGAATAATCTTTATTCCTGTTGACAATATGAAAGCATGTCATCTGTTGGAAACACTAAATGTTGAAATTGTTAAAGGTAAGGAAAATATTCTTATAATAATAATCGAAACGTTCAGACTTTTCACTTCATGATTTAAAAAAATAACCTGTAAATAAATTTGAAAAGCAAAGATTTAAAATCAGACTACAATCATACTGAACTCATGAAATTAAACCAGTCATTGGGAGTATTTCAACATGGGTTGCTGTATTCAGTGATGTGAATTATTTTCAATACTATATAAGAAATCACCCAAAACTTCCTTATGCTATTTGAAGCATATTTTTTTTAATCTTAATAAATAAGTTCATAAGTGCACAACTCAAAATGGCCCAACAGAAGATTATTTCCACAGTACACATGAATGAATGCATTTAAATTCCAACATAAATTATCCAGTCGTAAGATGCTTAGATGTTTGGTTGTTCGATCAAAGTTTGCTTTTTGCCTACAAACCTTGTTCCCCTAACCCAGGACATGTGCCTGTTCTAAGCTCTTTGGCTCCAGGGTGACAAAGCGTGTGTCTTACAACATGAAATACTGCGCGGCATGATACATGCTCTATTCTGCAGCTCTATTTGGTTCAAGCAAATGGACGAGGATATGTCTAATATTTGATGTAGTACTTGCTTCATTCCTTTATAAAATGTCTGCGTCTATGAAAGAAATCCTGTTATTTCTTCAGAGTGTTGCGTTATGTGTTGCGTAAATATTAGTCCCAGAGGGACAGCAAATAAAAATGTAAGGTGGCATCAGAGAAATTCAAAGGAAGCATAGTAATAATTTTTGCTGGGTTAATCTGAGAAGCTTCTTCAGTTCAGTTCAGAACAGAACTGAAGAAGCTTCTCTTTTTGGCGAAACGTCTTCAAGAAAACTACAAGTCCATCTGCCTACGAATTAACCCAGCAAGAACCTTCACAGCCATAGTAATAATTGTTTTTGAACATCATTGGCCTACGATCCTATGAGCATTTTTACTTGACAAGACAAGTAAAGTTGTACATCCAACTGGTCAATGCACACGGCACATTAATAAGGTTCCTGTGAACCTCAGTGTTTCTCAGAATGTCGTGTCAGCAAAGGCACCCTTGTACTTCTGTCGTACATTTAGACCTGTGTGAAAACTCACACATGTGATGGTACTAAAGGCGTGAGTGTGTGTGTGTGCCTTGATAGCCATTTAATGATGTTTTGTCCTTTCAACTGGTGGAATTAATACAATCATTTCTTCGAGTTTCTCTTGAAAACAAATACTGCATTCAGTGAGTCATTCTCATTTAAATTGGTTTTGACTTCAGACAGACACTATGCAGGAAATAACCCAGAACTACAGTACAAGTTAAAGCACAATTATTAGCAAGATACAACACTGGGCATGATGAATGCAGATCAGTGGTGGGTGAGTAAAGCATGCTGTCTAAACTAAACCAGAGCTATATTCCAGCATGTCTTCCTCAGTACTTTCAATCAGTTTCTTCAAATAAAAGACTAAAAAGTCAATCATTCAATAACCCAGTTCCACTTTTTTCAGCATCCAGGACTGTTTGAAATTCAATGCTTAAAAAGGGTTTATTGAATCAACCGTGAATGAGCAGATCTCCTAAGATGTTTCTTTTTTGCTGCGCAGGTTTCATGACAGGAGGTCATGTGTTAGGTCATGAGTCTCATGCAAATTTGGGGGGTGATGGTTCTGAGTTGTGAGTGCATTAGCTTGTTGGTGGAGTGTGTTACTTCTTTGCAGCCAAAGACGCCAGCTGACCATCAATATCCTCCTCTGGTTGCAAAGGGTGCCACTGGGCGATGGGGCGCCGCGGGTTCGCCAGCATGTCGGACCAGTGCTTCAGGCCCAAACCCGTGGCCTTGCTGCCCACAAAGATCTTCCCAATGGCATCGTTCTTGCCAATCTTGTCATAATCAAACACTGTGACTGCCACTAAAATTTTCTAAGGAGTGCACAAGACAGAAATCATGAATTGAATGGATCGTTCAAATCCGACTGCAGAGACATGTGGTCAGATGTGTGTCATACCTGCATCTGCTCCAGGGGGATTTCAAAGCTGAAGGATTCATTATAATAAGGGTTCAGTGTGTTCTTCTTCACCGTCGTCTTCTTCTTCTTCAGACGTTTACCCCCCTGCAGCAGCTGGATCTTCACGTAGGGATCTGCAAAGAGCAATAACACAATTAGCTATGACTAACATCCATCAAGGCAACTTATGTCCCTCTGTACTACAAGATATTCACGTAGTCATGTCGTGATGATGACTGGAGAGAAACAATTAGCCTGATGATGGTCGACAGCACACTCTACCGTGTCTGACACAGTTGAGACATCAAGTTTTTTCATTGCATTTCTCTACCAGATAATCCACAGGCATCCATCTTCTTCAGGTTCTTTGCCTCCAGGATGCAGACGGTGAGTTTTCCCGCAGTGGGGACGTAACGCAGAGAGATGCAGATGTCTCCCAGTTTCTCGGGGCTGAGCAGAGAGAGGAGACAAGGATGTCAGTTTGTCAGAATCAGATTTAAAACGCTCTTCCTTGGGGATTTACAGTGAGGTCTTCATGACCTTGTGGCAACACTGTCACTGAAAATTTCGTTTTTTGTCTCAACAGATATGATCGTCTTGTCTATTTGTACAATACCCAGAGCTACAACCACATTGAACTGTGGCTTATAAAATAAGAGCCAACCTGACATGCAGACATATTTCCCACTTGAGTGTAAGAGAGCTGATATCAATATAGATGTAGATTGTGCTTTTGTCATACTTAAACGCGAGGCAGTTTGCTTTGACAAAATGTTTCGATGAAATGATTCGTTATTTGCATCAGCACCTCCTCTTGATCAGCGCTCTCCAGATCTTTCCACTCTTCAATGGGACGTCCAAGGTCGATGGTGTTCATGGGGATCTTCACCTCTCCAATGACATCATGTTTGGAAAATCGATCGTAGTCGTAAACAGACATCACCAGAGTTTTCCCACCGAGTTCCTCGTAAGGTACCTGATAACACAAACAGATCGCTGCTGCAAGTGGTTTCACAGTTTTGTGAGTTTATTATTTAAAATTAATAACTAATTTCATATGTTTAATGGGATGTTTCATATCAGCCACAAAGCTGTTTCATAAAATGTGCTTTTGCAGAGTTTTCATGAAAACGACATGCTATCTGAAATACTATTAAATCACCAGATGAAATAATCCTGGTGAGTGAAACAATAAACGTGGTAATAAAACGTCTTTCATTTCTGTGTGTGAGAGAACACACCAGAGGAACTACTGTTACATAGGGTTTGTTTTTTCAGCTGCAGCAGAGCTTCCAGTCTGACCCGAAGGCACAAAGTCTCAGCGGGCCTGATTAGCCAAGACGGGAAAGAGCAGCTTGCAGCTGGTGAGGCCAACAAGTACACACATCCTGGGAAAACTTGACAACACACAGTCCTATTACATTTATGCACAGTGAGGGACACTGAGTGTGTGATTCTTACTGCGAGGCCTTTCATGGAGAAGCTCAGATTTCCACACCATCGTAAACGGAGATGCATTGGTTTTACATTGACAGCTGCATTCAAGCTGTGCAGTGTAGATGTATTTAAATGATGGACTACTTACCTTGAACACAAATGTCTCATTGAAGACGGGGTTCAGTGTTTTCTTGTGGACTTTAGTGTCAAACTTCTTCTTCTTGTCCGGGAGAAGCAGGACTTTAACGTAAGGATCCGAGGTTCCCCCTGAATCCATGGACATGAGGTCCGCAGCTTGTAGGATGCCAACTGTGAGCTGGAGAAGAAAAGAAAATGACTTTTAAATGTATTTGTGTCAGGTTCATGATGTAAACCTGTATCCAATTGCTAATTTCCTTTGTTTGTGTTTTTAAAAGTTTTATTGATGAATAGTAAATGTGTGTTTTTGTGTTGTTATAATCATGATAAGGACACAACATGTTTCTGAACAGACCTTTGTGTTCTCAAAGTCATAATCTATTGAATATTGCAGCTTTCCCAGTTTCTCTTGTTCTTTTTCTTCTTCCTCTTTCTCTTCCTCCGTCATCCCAGTCTCCCCTTCGTCGTCGTCATCGTCCTGTTGTTTCTGTGGTTGTGAAGGGCACAAAAGACAATGTTAAAGCATTACAGGTCAGGGGATTGTGACTCAGAACACCAGGTTCCTTGTCAACAGTCAACATGCCACAGACACTGGAGCTCCAGGACTTATTTTAGGTGAGAAATACTAGTTCTGGTACCTGCTTACCTGTGAAGACCCATCTGATAATAATCAGGAGTTTATCACAAATTTACCACACGCATGTACTGTGGTCTGATGTTTTAAGTCATCTCTTCAACATGCCAGTGCAGTACAGTGACAGCCGGAGGAGGCCTCGCATGCTAGTTCCACTCAGACGAGTGATAGTGACTGCAAACCAGTAAAGGCTCCTTTTCTTTTATAAGGCCAGAATGAACAAAGACCCCCTAAGTAACTGATCATATACACCACTGAAGGTAAACTGATTGTTTCATTATTCTTTAACAAACTTTGCACTGACAACTTTGACTTTTCTGGATGAAAAAAGTGGTTCACCTGTTTGTCACCATGTTTGTTGCATAAATCTTTATTAGGATTATTATTACAATAAGGGATGAAAGGGCACAGCCAGCTATTTGAATTTAGATTCTTGTCACTACAGTTTTATTGTAGTTGAATAGAAGCCTTGTCAAGGTGACGCTGAGTTTGAATTGCCGCTACTTCAAATGAAAGAGGACAGTGTGGCGAGGACTACGAGTTTCATGCAGTTTCATCATCGCCCGTTTTTCATGTCTCCCAAACGGCGGACCATGCCCTTTATCACATGCACATAGATTAATCGTGTTAAAGGTGCCATCTCTCGATCCAATACGTTGCATATTGGCGTGAGTTACGGTTACATTGTCCCACAAACAATGTGTTAGATGGTTAGACTCTCCTCTCTGGGGTTCATGGAACACGTCAGCTTGTCACTGTTTCATTCTCAAGCTGTCATAACAAAACAAGACAGAGATATAGTTGGAGGGTGGGGACTAAACAGAAAAATGCCAGGGAAGCTATGGCTTGTCATTCCAAGAAACCCCCCTCCGCCCCGGGGTCCAGAGTGCCAGCGATAGCTATCCACCTACCGTAGAGCGGGAGTCCACCACAGTCAAGAAACACGAGGCACACGCAAGACAGACACAAAGCAGGAAAGAAAGAGGGAGAGCAGAGAGAGGAAGATTCAACTCACAGGACACCGAACAAAAAGAGAGGCAGTCAACACCAACACCACAACATGATGAGAAGTGAGACACTTTATATGGCAGCGGAGTCTCACGTCCAGTCTGGGCCATTAATTCATACTGTTCAGTATTCACTGCTCAGGATTGATTACTTTAATTGGCTGTCACTGGAGCGTGGTGTGGTGATGACAGTTGATTAGACTGTGAATGAATCACTGGCCTTCTGAACACCTATCATCTGGTTGATTATTTTATTTCTGTAGACCTGATCTAGTATTTTTATTGATAAAATGTCCCTTAGTCCCTATAAGTTATTAGTGATTCATATTAGTTATTGAAAGCGTTGTGTTCTATCTCTCTACCTGTCTATGTATCCTTTGTTCTCAGGGCTTCTTGGAAACACCAATTATTCATGATGCCGCCTTGTTACAGAGTGTGTCATTTTTCACCACTAGGCCACAATGAAATACGTCACACATATAAAACAATCACAACATCAAATAAAATGAGGGGAAGAGAGCTCTCCTTGTGTCTCCTACAGCCTGGGCTACAAGAGGTGCTGTTAAAAGATCAAACTTGGTTAATCAGTGGCAGATAATCGCAATAACATAAATAATAAATAGAGCATGAGGCAAAATCTGACTTTTCAGCATGCAGGAGGCCACGAGGCATCGTACCTCGCCACCCTGCATGTTCTTCATGTTGAAGCCATCTTTGCCCTTCTTCCCTTTCTTGTTCTTCTTCTTCTTACAGCAGCATTTTTTGATTATGCAGAAGCAGCAGGTGAGGATGAGCAAAGCAGCGACCACAGCGATTGCAATCAGAGCCCACGGAGGTACTGTTGGAGTGAACAGAATGGCAAGAAAATGGATGTGAGAGCGAAGAATAGCATTCTAGTGGAAACGCGTCGAGGATCGCTTACGTGGGATTTTATCAATTTCATTCAAGAATTTGCTCTTGATTTCTTCAAACATGTCATTCTTGTTGATCTCTGTGTTGTTGGAGCCGGAGGTGTCGGGCACCGTGGCGATTACCGCTGGAGAGGGAGCCATGGTGACAGTGGTGGCGCCGGTGGTCTCCACGGCTGCCACAGTCTGCGGGTGTCTGAACAGGTTGAACTTCATTGTCAAAGACTAGGCGTCGCGTCCCTGAGACACATATCAGACACAGAGGTGGGGATAAGAAACACAGAACAACTGAAGGGGCAGCGGAGAACAAACTCACCATCAGGTCACGTTACGGCCACTAGTATCACATACATGTACAAAATGTCAACAAATATCAGACATATTCAATCACAAGTCATTGTATGTCAGTTCCAGCTTCTCCAGTACCAAAACCTCCTTTTCTTTCTCTGTTCTACATCATATCTTTGGTTCTGGTTTTGGTTGTTTTGAAACTGAAAATAAGGTCATTGAATAACTTCATTTCAGCCTACAGACAAAGTTTCTCTTAATGTATTCAGCCCAGCGATGGAAGAAGATGTGTTTGTTGATGAACCCAGGTGTTGGAGCCGATCATGATGTAAAACATCCACCCGAACAGATGCATACAGGTCCATAAGAGAGAAAACACTCGATTTGTCCGTGAGTGTCTCACTACCAAATGTGGGCCAGCATTTCTGGTGTTTTTGGGTCCAGTGTATGAGGAGGAGGAGGAGGGTTAACAGGAATGGTTAACCAATGGGTGATGGTTTCAGCGTTAATTACTTATATTTTGGGTTTATATCGTACAACCCATGTTCTCATGTCTTATGTTTAATATTCAACAGAAACAAAGATGTGTAAGCTGAAGTTTATATGACAATTATGTATAAACATACAACAATGACTGTGACTTCAATAATATAAAACACACCTACATTAATTAAAAACTCTTGTACCACTATGCATTATTAAATCAGTAAGTAGACGAAATCTTTAAATTTAACCATGAACCTAAGAAAAGTCTCAGTGATTCTCACCACAATTAGCAAATAACTAAAGCAAATGTCTCCACTATTAATCAGATGTCTATTCTGTGGAAATTCAATCCACCACAAACAGGCAGAAACAAAAAATCAATTTCCCTTCCAAGCTCGAGAGCATAATATTATTTATTCTCAGTCTGCTCATTGCATGATGAGAAGTGACACCAGCACGCTATCAGCATCAACTGCTGAGTGAGGAGGAGCTGATCCACTGGTCTAAATGGGACGACTGGAGACTTTTAGCTGGAATTCACTCTGAATTCAGTTTCTCTGTGAGCTCATTAGATGACTTTAAATATACAGGAATTGTATTAACAGGAACAATGAGGACACATGTTTAGTGTTCACTAAATGTCACTAAGTTTGTAAAGTACATCAACTCATTTACTGTAAATCAACTCTCAGGATTAATTGTGTTAATTGTTGTTATTGTAGTTTTCAAATAATCCAAATCTCTAATTTCCCTGAAAGAAAAATGATGTCAGTCTCAAGTTAAAGACAATTATATGCAACAATGAACAAAACATTGAAAGATGCCAAAACACACAAGACTTGATGCATCAGATGAAAACAGGTTGTTTGTTATCCTGTATCAGACTGTCAGAGGCTGACAAACACAATCATCTTCATTGACTCAACAGATCAGTAACAACCTTCCCACATATGTATTTGTTTCTCATTCCGACCGTTTATATGTGCAGTCAAACATGCCATGAACATACTGAGGGCTCGAGCAGTGAAGGCCAGAGGATCATTGTTGCTAAGCAATCCAGGTCGTGTCTATCAGCTTTCCGTCTATCAACTGTCCAATCTGCCCATCGCAGGAGTGACCAGCCTATCAAATAACCAATAAGGCAGAGTCAAGTCATTGCCTGCCACTGTGATATATGATCATAATGAAAGTTTTGACGCAGATGGGCTTCTGCACAAAATCCCCTTTTCAAATATTCAATCTATTCATCACAAAGTGCACATTCACTGAGGAGAATCTGAAGGCAACGGCAGCATCGTCATATGAATAAGTCAGCTCTAACTTCCATAACTTCATATCTTTTTGTTGGAATTCAGGTAGAAGCAGTGACGGAATGCAAACATGTCCATTTTCTCATTCCACCAGGTGTTAACATCTGTTCTTTTACCGCTCAGCCCCTCATCACCCTTTCATTGCTGCAGCTCAACACTGGCCGGCATCTGTAACATCCTGAATCCCCAGGATATTCAGGTCCCCGGCAAAAGAAAACATTCACAGAATGATAAGTGTTTATAATGCAGGTTAGGTCTGCAAAAGCTAGCCATGTTTTAGGTTTTCATGTCACACAACTGCATGTTTCTCCTCCATCATCTCCACTCACCAGTCAGATGTGGTTCCCCTCCCTGTTGGCCCATCCAGTGTCTCGAACTGTTTGGATACAGTTCCTCAGAGCTGTGCTCACATAGTCTGTTTCTCCCATAAGCAGAGACTGCAGTCTCCTCTCACTTCACTGCAGCACTACACCCCCCCCCCCCCCCCCTCCTCCCTTTCCAATGCACAGCATTTCCCCGGTTTTCCACCCTCCCATCACCAACACACCTCCCTTCTCCTCCTCACGTCCCTCCCTCATCCACACAGCCTCTTTAGCTCTTTCTCTCTTTCCCCAACCTAATTTGTGATGCTGCTCACACAGCTGATTGCAGCAGCATGTCTCTGGTCCACTGTGGTGGTGGGGGGGATCAATATTCAAAAGCTTTGAGGGAAGGGAAGCTTGAATGAACCCACGATTTGCAATCAGGTGAGATGGAGGAACACGTAAGGAGGTATCTCAGTCAGAGGGACAACTGAACTGCCACCTCTAATATTGAACCTTGGACAAATCGATCATGGGTCTATAACTTATGGAGGGAACCCCCTCACAAAATGTGGTTGGAAGCTAAAACTGCTGCTACCACAAATAGTAAACGTGTCTGTCCACCATGGCTCGTCAGCAACCTCGCTGATGAGGTGCAAGTTAAATACAAACATGTGGCATTTAAGGCATAGAAAAGAAAAGAAAAGAAAAGAAAAGAAAAGAAAAGAGAGAGTGTGAATGAACAAGCTGCTTCCCAATGTTCCACACATTTGAACTCCCTCCATCCCAACTGGTTTCCACTCACACCATCATTCCCACCTTGCTCTCCTTGGGGAAACAGCGTTCTATGTGTTCACCCACAGCTACCGCCTGAGAGGAGCCGGAACCAGTTCCTGTACTATACCTCACTATACCTATGCAACATTCTAGTTCTGCCAGAGGAGGGCAGGAATCTTCCACGCTGTTTGTGACCTTGTGAACTGCAGGGGACGATTCCAACAGTTGGAAGGAGAATGAAATAACTCTCCTGTTTCACATTGGAACAATTACGTCTATTGTGTCAGCATTTTTCAAATATTTCTTTTTTTGTGTGTGTATCATCGCTAGTTTAACGTCTTGTTTAATCCAGCATAGTGCATACAGCTGTCAAGTGGTGGATGGCAGGGTACACCCTGGACGAGTCGCCAACTCATTACAGGGCCACAGGAAGGACAGATTCACACTCACATTCACAGCTACAGGCAATTTAGAGTGATCAGTTAACCACCATGTCACCCTCTCTCTCTCTCTCTCTACATATACACATATACTGTATATGTATACATACAGTTTTGTATTTGAAATATATTTCCATCTTGTACTATCATCAGAATTGAAGACATTCCCACCCTACCGCCCCAAGAGGTCCTGAAAATGTCCAACTGTCAGCTCACTAAAAAAGAGAGACATGGTGACAAAACTTAAATATCTATTACAATAACACATGGTTGAAATTAGTTGAAAACAAAAGAAAATACTCCAGAGGTTTTCTCTCCTCCTGTATCTCCTGTCAGCCAGAGCCCGATCAGTTTGGGCCGCTACAACAGCTGTTGCTGCTGAGGTGGCCGCCGATGATGGCGATGATGAAGGGGCAGGAGCGCATGGGAGATGTCTCGGATTGGTCAAGGCTGGATTTCGTTTTGAGGATTGTGCGCAGCCGCTCGCGCCTGATTTCTGGGTCCGCTGGAAACAGGTGCCAGCCAGAGACGGCTGTGCAGCCAGGATACGAATACACCCAGACCATTTCGGCAACTAGTTAAAAATGGTAACTGACCAGAACACAAACAACAATCTAAAACACACGAAGTAGCCTAAATACTAAACACACTAACTGTAAACCTACATTAAAATGCTCCGAATCCAACCTACTCTCTAGTCTAATCTGATAATGGCGAATGGAATCTTTGTCTAGAAACGGGGAGCAGGAGGGGCTTCAGGGTGAACCAATGCATGAAGTGAATTCAGATGTAATAACCGGGTTTCCACCAGTAGGTGGCACTCCACATGCCATTTTTTTTTTTAACACAAATAGATTTTAAACTATTTTCACGACAATGCTAAGATTAAGATTAATCAATCATAAAATCTACTAAACCCCCAGTTGAAAAGGTTCCCAGCTGCTTTTGGGGCTAAGTTACTCTTTAAATCCGACAGGCAAATATTATCCAGGTACTTGAGCAAATACTGTTCTGCATCCTGTCAATGCTGGGATATTTTTAAAGTTATTGGTATAGGTTATGTTAAGTGATTTTCTCTGTCAACAGAATTTTAACTCATTTATTTTGAAAGATGGAAGAAGATAACACCATTTTACCACTACCAAAACATCTGAAGAAAGATTGATTGCTAATCCAGAGAGGAAATACGTGATGAGAGTGATGACCCATTCACAGGTCAGTCGGAGGACACACATCAGCTGTTCAGCCTGATTCCAACAGCTCTGACAACAGGAAATAGTACAGTTCTTGATAATGAATAAAGTGTAATTCAGTCTTAGGTATTGAAGAACAGTAGTTGATGGAAAATATTTCCTGATGGAATGAGGAATTTTATTTTAAATCCAATAAACCTGGAGGCCTTACTGGATTTTCTCTCGTGATTTAATCATTAAATGGTCTTCAGTGTTCTAGAACTGTTATATTCCTGCTGAGTCAGCAATTTTTAAGCATGCGTGAAGCAAAAGTGCGAGGTCACAGTGCAGCCACAGCATCAACCCAGGCATTAATAGTAGATTAGGAATGCTTCACTTCAATTTCCAGTCACTTCTCTCTAGCAGTCCTCTTCTCCGGGGGTGAGGCCGGAGGACGCCGCTGCGCACCACAAACACCTTCAACACCCCAGATGAAGAGCATACGCAAAAGACAGACGGTGAAAACGGTGCTGAGTTGTGCCAGGACATTTTGATCCGGATGATTTGTTTCCTCTGAGGCAGCAGAGAGGATGTGGAAAAGACGGCACCGTCTCTGTTCCTGCAGGGAGTGCTGCAATGCAGGGGGTGCAACAGAAATCAAAGCTCGAAGACAGCCCTCTTCCTCCATTTTATGTCAAGTCTCATTCCCAAACCTACTCTCACGAATGCACATGCACGAACGAACAAACACACGCACTCACACACAATTGTACAGGAGTAAACAGAAAGCAGCAGATGGTGGCATTTGGCTGTGAATAAGCATTGATTTTGTTGCAGGTGGAAGGAGGCAGAGCTCAACCAAGCTGCTTCCTCTTCAAAATACTGAATTAAAATGAAAACAGTTGCGTTTGCCAGGCAAACTAAAGACATATCTTTGTGCACATATTCAGTTACAGCTCACAATTAGCTGTGTGTTACCGGTTAATCGAGAGGTCTGGCTGCAGGTTCATGCTCAGCAGGTAAATATTTCCAACAGTGGACATCACCCGTGTCTGGTGTTACGTTGCCCTCTGTTGGTCTGGAGTGTAAACTATGAGGTGCTCTAAGGTGGACTTGAAACCACCAATGGGCTGAAGAGATTCCTTGTGTGTTTTAGTTTCATTTTAAGCCGTTGTTTTCTTTTCTTTTCTTTTTATTGCTGTGGACCGTGAGCACCAGTATACCAGACTGTGCTCTTTTTTTTTTCCTCCACTTCTTATACTCCAAAAGTATTAACCTTATCTTAATAATATCTTAGTATCTTAACCCTTGTATGCTGTCTTTTGACAGCTTGTAAGGCAATTACATTGTGAGATAAAATGTACACGTGTGTGTGTTTTCATTGTGCTGGAAAGCACAATAATGTGCCCCACTGCTTCATTACATGTAGCTGGGGTGAGGGTTCAGGGTTATGCTGCACCAAAGCCCTGAAACTGGATGAACAGCATCTTC